>NW_028261385.1:815013-940013 GCF_051295495.1 Thamnophis sirtalis | reverse complement strand
TAATTACCGTTGAAGTGAGCAAAAAGGCAAAAGGAAGACTTGAGGGGCACCAACCGGCCCCACAGCTGGTGGCCCTCTGGACTCCCCACGCAAGGCCAGGGAGCCATTGTGGCAAACCCCAGCTCAGCTCCCCTCTGCATGTGTGTGCGCCTCCCGCTGGCCCGCTGATGCATGCACATGCACAGGGAGGGGGCAGGGGGGTTGCGTGCGCATGCGCCGGGGTCACGCTTGGATACATCAGGGGTCACATGCACATGCGTGGGGGGGGGCATGGGGGAGCACAGGGGGTGCACCCACCAACCACCGTGGCTCATTTTTGGTTCCAGGAGGCTGCGGGGAGGCCTACTACGCCCAAAACAGGGAGTGTGGGAAGAAGAGGGGGAGGAGGAGAGGGAAAGGAAGAAGTAGAAGGAGGAGGAAGAAGAAGAGGAAGAAGAAGAAAAAGAAGAAGAGGAGGAGAAGGAGAAGAAAATAAACAACCAACCACATATTCTTGTGGTATCATTGGCTAATTAAATTGGATGGGTCACCTTTTGGGAAGAGGAGGGGGAGGAGGAGGGGGAGAGGAGGAGGAGTGCATACATGTGCAGGGGGGGGCGCTACACAGGTGTGTGTGTGTGTGTGTCATGTGTGCATTGCATCATGGCTTTCGGCACACAATGACAAAAAGCTTAGCCATCCCTGGCACAGAGTCATGTTTTCATTCCTTTTTGGAAGGACAGGAGAGGGGAGGGGCTGCCTCATCTCTGGGGAGAACATTCCCCAGGGTGGGGTCAATGACAGAGAAAGCTCTCTTCCTGTAAACTCCCCCTCCCCAGTTGGAGGTCTTTAACTAATGGGGTCTGCAACATGTCTTCCCTGCCTAAGCAGATGGGATGGGTTGATGGTATTCTGCTCCTCCTCCTTTCTCCTCCTTTTCTTTCTCTCTCTCTCCTTCTCTCCTTCCGTTCCTCCTTCCTTTCTTTCCCTTTTCTTTCTCTTTCCTTTGTGCACCTTCTGCTTCTCCTTCTTTCTCCTCCTTCTCCTCCTTTTCCTTCTCTCTCTCTCCTTCCCTTCCTCTTTCCTTTCTTTCCCTTTTCTTTTTCTTTCCTTTGTGCTCCTTCTGCTTTTCCTCCTTTTTCCTCCTTTTCCTCCTCCTCCTCCATGTTGTGGTCTGATCGCAATCCACACCTTGAATTGGAGCCAGGAGGAAACTGGCAACCAATCCAGTTCATGGAGCAAAGGTGTTACATCAACCCTCCTTTGGGCACCCAAGATTGCCCGTCTGTTCTGACCCAGCTCCTCAAACACGGCCGACCCTCTGAAGTGAACCCAAAGGTTCCTTTATTAGGAATGCTGGAAACAAAAAAGTTTCTCTCCCACTGCAGGCTAACAACTCCGTCTGTCCAGAAGATGAATAGTTGTCTGCTACATCTATTCATCCCCGCCCCCTGCCTTTTACCCCCAGAGCTAGGGTGGGGCTTCTCCAGCAGCAGTGGCTCTTCCGTCCCGAGGACCGGCCCATAGATTTCCACGGCTCTCCTCTGCCTTCTGCACTTCTGTGCATCAGGCAGTGGACCCAGCTCTTCCTCCTCGTCCTCATCAGCCACCTCCAGACCTGGGGGAGGTTGACTCTCCATCTGAGGACTGATAGACGGCCCAGGCTCTGTCTCTGTCTTTCTCTCTCTCTCTCTCCCTCCCTCCCTCTCTCTCTCTCTCTCTGCCAGCTCCATTCCCTCTTCCCCCTCAGAGCTCCCAGGTTGCCTTGATGCTCTTTCCCATGCCTGATTCCCATGCCTTCTCCTCCTCCTCTCGGCTGCTGACAGGCCACACCACCACGTAGTTGCATTCTGCACTAGCTGAAACACCTGGATATTTCTCAAGGGTAGAGCTCATTGCAAGAGTCTAGACAGGAGATAACCAGGGCTTGAATGGCTGAGCCAAGGTATCCTTTGTCAGTGCAATTGCCAGTTGCCTGTGAAGGTTCTCCACCATCCAGGTCATTTGGTGGTTTTTCTAAAAGGAAACTGGACTTTCTTGGTGTTTTCTCTGAAAAAGGTTTCGTTTTTCATCCAAGAAGCTTCTTGAGTTCAGTCCAGTCCAGTTGCTTTCCATGGTGCTGAAATCCATCTCTGCCTCTTCTGGTGGGGGGAGCCTGTAGAGATTCCCAGCCATCCAAGGTCCTGGGTGTCCCAAAGGTGCTTTTTTCAGGAGGCAACTGGGCTTTCTTGTTTTTTCTTTGAAGACATTTCACTTCCCATCCGAGAAGCTTCTTCAGCTCTGACTGGATGGTGGGGAATGGAAGGATTTTATATTCCTTGCAGACAGCTGGTCATTTGCAACCGTTTGAGAGGGTCCTTGAGGCCCCTTGGAGGTTTGTCTCTGTCCTCAGGGTGGTCACTTTGTGAGACCTCTGGACACTCCTCAAGGGTAGCCCCAGGTAGAGCTCATTGCAGTGGTCTAGACAGGAGGATGGCCAGAGTTCACCTTCCCTCCTTCATCAGGGCGATGGCCGGTTGCTTTCCATGGTGCTGAAATTCACCTCCGTCTCTTTTGGGCTCCAGGTTGGCCTGTTGGGTCCCAGGGAGAGGTTGCTGAAACACAGGGCTGCTCTCTGGGTGCCTCGACTTGCGACCACAATGCGTTTTGCTTCATTTTATGACTTTTCTTGCCATGGTTGTTAAGTGTAACACTGCAGTTGATAAGTTAGTAACTCGGTTGCTAAGTGAATCTGGCTTCCCCATTGACTTTGCTTGTCAAAAGGTTGCAAAATGGGATCACGTGACCCTGGGGCATGTCAACCGTCATGAGTCAGTTGCCAAGCAACTGGATTCTGATCATGTGACCCTGGGGATGCTGAAACAGTCTTCTTGGTCCTTCTCCTCCTCCTCCTGCTTCAATTTCTCCTTCCTTTTTCTCCTCCTTCTCTCACCCCTCTCTCTCTCTCCTTTCTCCTTTCTCCTTCCTCCTCCTCCTCCTTTTTCTAGCTCCCATTCCCTTCTCTTCCTGCTGCTTCTTCTCCTTCACTTTTTTCCTCATTCTTTCATTCTGTCTCTCTCTTTCCTTTCTTCCGCTCCTCTTCCCTTCTCCTTTTCCCTTTTCTTTCTACTCCTCTTCCTCCCCCTCCCTTTTCTCCTTCTCTTTCTCTCCCAGTTTCTCCCTCTCTCTCCTTTCTTCCTCTGCTCTTTCCCTTCCCTTTTCTTTTTCTTCCCTTTGTGCTCCTTCTGCTCCTTCTTTCTCCTCCTTTTCTCCCTCCCTCTCTCCTTCTCTTCCTCTGTCCTTCCCTTCCCTTTTCTTCTTCTTTCCGTTGTGCTCCTTCTTTCTCCTCCTTTTCCTCCCCCCCTCTCTCCCCTCTCTCATTCCTTCCCTTCCTCTTCCTCTTCCCTCCCCTTTTCTTCTCCTTTTTCTTTTTCTGTCCTTTGTGCTCCTTCTCCTCCTTCTCTTTTCTTGTGCTGCCTGGGGAATGCTGGGAGTTGAAGTCCACCCACCTTCAAATTGGCAAGTTTGAAAATCATTGGTTTAGAACCCCAGGAGGAGGAGGAGGAGGAGGAGGAGGAGGAGGAGGAGGAGGAAGAGGCAGAATTAAATATGGGCCGTGTGTGTGTGAGTGTGTGTGTGTGTGTGTGTGTGTGTGTGTGTGTGTGTGTGTGTGAGAGAGAGAGAGAGAGAATGGGGCACCTCAAGCGTGGAACTGTGAGCACATTCGGAAGTGGATCTCAGCATATCATTTTCCAAAGCTCCTTTTAGGCAAGGCAGAGGTCGCGAGATTCCATCACAATTTTTTGTGCGGAAAGAATAATAAAACCCTCACAGCTTCAGGAATAATAGGGTCAGGTTGAAAACACCCACGCGCACACACACACACACGCACGCACACACACACACACACCTCTCCCACAGTAAAATGACACGGTGACTGAGAAGCATTTGAAAGGAATTTAAATGCATGGGGAAGGGAGAGAGAGATCCCTTGTGTGTGTGTGTGTGTGTCTGTGTGTGTGTCTGTGTGTGTGTCTGTGTGTGTTACCAGGAGAACAAAGGAAGGGCTGCTTCATGCCAATTCTTCATCCTCGGAGGTGTGACTTTCTATTGCATTTGGGACATCCTTTTAATGGGAACGGACAGATAGGAGGTCCTCCACTTACGACCATCCGCTTAACGATGGTTTGAAGTTACAACAGCCCTGAAAAGAAGGACTCATGACTGGTCCTCGCATTTATGACCAGCCTGGCATCCCAACGGTCGCGTGATCAAAATTCAGATGCTGGGAAACCAGCGTGCACAGGGGGTAGTCCTCAGTGTGTGACCCCAGTGGAGCCCCAAAAGGTCCATTGCTAAGTGAGACGATTGTTAAAGTGAGTTTGGCCTCATTTTATGATGTTTCCTGCCGTCGTTGTTAAGAGAATCACTGCAGCAGTTAAGTTAGTATGACGGTTGTTAAGTGAATCTGGCTTTTCTGTTGACTTGGCTGGTCAGAAGGTCGCAAAAGGGGATCACATGTAACGGTCATAAATATGAATCAGTTGCCAAGCATCTGAATCTTGATCACATGACCCTGGGGATGAGGCAATGGTCGTAAGTGTGAAAAACCATCCATAAGTCACTTTTTTCAGTCGTAACTTTGAACAGTCACTAAGTAAACTGTTGTAAGTCGAGGACTACCTGCATTTATGAGGGCTGCCCTGTCCTGGGATCACATGATCGCCATTTGTGGAGTGTCCCAGCCAGCTTCTAACAAGTAAAGTCCATGGGGGAAGCTGGGTTCATTTAATGACCACATGATTCAATTAACAACTGCAGTGATTCACTTAATGACCAGGGCAAAAAAAGGTCATAAAATTGCCCGTGACTCACTTAACCTCCTTTCTTAGTAATGGAAATTCCGGTCCCAATTGGGATCATGTTGAGGACTCTCTGTACACAAATGCTTATTTTTAAGGTGTGGTTAATTTATGTGCATGTGTGTTTCCCAAAGACCCGTTTTGTCGCTGAAGATTATCACAACACACCGACACACCTAAGCGTGCACACACAAACGCTCTTCCCCCACAAAACCTATTTGCCAGTGGTGCAATTCGGCCAGTTCTACACGGTTTGGGTGAACTGTGAGTGGTGGTGGCGGGAGGCTCCGCCCACATCATCACAGTGTCCCATTTTTGACACTCTGCGCATGCGAAGTGGTGGTGAAGGTAAGTTGATTTCACTCCTGCTATTCACAGTTCCAGCAGTCGGCAGTGGTGGCATTTCCTCCCCCCTCCCTCCTTATTCAGCCACAAAGCCCATCCTGAGTCTGCCAGAGGGAGGCTAGCAAATGTGTGAAATATCCCCAAAACTAAAAATGTCCCCCCAAAAAAGCAATTGAGAACGAAAAGGCCAACCTGATTTGCAATGGTTCCCATAGTGGCTATTATTGGCTCCACCTCTAGGTGGCAGCAGATTTGAGATCCCCCTCCCCCCATCTTTTGCTGCCATCTAGTGGTCGGACCAGGGACACGGTGGCTCAGTGGCTAAGACACTGAGCTTGTAAATCAGAAAAGCTGGCAGTTCGGCAGTTTGAATCCCTAGTGCCACGTAATAGAGTGAGCTCCCGTTACTTGTCCCAGCTTCTGTCAACTTAGCAGTTTGAAAGCACATAAAAATGCAAGTAGAAAAATAGGAGCCAACTTTGGTGGGAAGGTAACGGCGTTCCGTGCGCCTTTGGTGTTGAGTCATGCCAGCCGCATGACCACGGAGACGTCTTCGGACAACGCTGGCTCTTTGGCTTTGAAACGGAGATGAGCAGTGCCCCCTAGAGTCGGGAACGACTGGCACATATGTGCGAGGGGAACCTTTACCTTTTCAGTGGTGGGCCCAAGTTTAGCAGCTTGGCTATAGAAATCCTAATTCAAGGCCTCAAAAGATATTTGTCAGCTAATCCTCATATTTCTTCTGACAGAAACAGTTGCTTGGAAAAATAACAATGCATGTATTCGTTTTTCTAATTTAAAGAAGGGAGCATGGTTGAAAAATTTAGAAAGGCTAATCGGAAAAAAATGATGAGCAATTAATCACCAAAAAGGGCAGAATGGGGCAGCATAAAAACATATTTGAAACTGAACGCAAAGATCTGTTTTTTCCTACCTTTCCAATTTTAATTCAGGCATCCTAAATCATTGGCAAGAACATTAATTACTTCCCCAAAGTTTATACATGTTAAAGAATGAAGGGTTGACTCTCCCAGCTCCAGTCATTTTTCACTTCCTCCAAGTTCCAGCCTGTTATGGTTCTCTGTTTGGTTGTCCTTCAGGAAGACTGGGGACAGAGACAGAGCATAGAAGAAAGGACCCCAGATTTGCAAGTCCCTTTCCCCAGAACAGGAAAAACAAAACAATATTGCACCCAGTTTTGTTCGCCACTATATAAAAAAGATGCTGAGACTCTAGAAAGAGGGCAGAGAAGAGCAGCCAGGATGATGAGGGGATTGGAGACTAAAAGATACGATGGACGGTTGCAAGAACTGGGCCTGGCTAGTCTAGGGAAGAGAAGGACCAGCGGGGACATGAGAGCATCTTCCAATATTTGAGGGGCTGCCCCAGAGAGGAAGAGGGGGTGTCAACCTGTTTTCCAAAGCACCTCAAATTCAGACAAGGAAGAATGGATGGAAATGGATCCAAGGAGAGAAGCAACCTGGAATTAAGGAAAAATTTCCTGACAGTGAGACCAGCAATCAACCAGTGGAACAGAAGTTGCTTTCCGAAGTTGTGGGAGCTTCATCCCTGGAGGCTTTCAGGAAGAGACTGGTCTGCTCTCGGTCAGAGATGGTGTAGGATCTCCTGCTTGGGTGGGGGGTTGGGCTAGATGACCTACAAGTTCCAACTCTGTTAATCTGTTATCTGTTATGTAATCAAGGAGACGAGCAACCTAGCACTAAGGAGAAATCTCCAGACAGTGAGGTGAATTAACCAATGGAACAATTTTCCTCCAGAGGTTGTGGCTGTTCCATCACTGGTGGGTTTTCATTTTGCGCAGCTCCACAATGGGGGAGACGGCATCCCCTCCTCCTCCTCCTCCCCCTGGAGCCCATTATGACACCCAGCATTGGCTGCAGCCAGGCCAGGCTAGTATCTCAGGGCGGAGATCAAGTTGCAGCTCTCCCTGAGTGACCAAGGTTCACGCAGCACCAAGAAGTACTGGAAGAAGATCCCTTGCGCCACCAGGCTCGAAATTTTGGGCTTGGACAATCTGGAACTGCACCGCCCAGGATCTGACCTATGCATAGTACCCAAAATTATCCGCTACAACATTCACAGAGTGGTCAGCACCTGGAATGCTCTACCTGGCTCCATTGTTACATCCTCAAACCCCCACGGGTTCAACCTTTAACTGTACAAAATGCACAGGTAAAGGATAGGTAGTATCTTGTTCAATAGTAGTAACCGTGAGAGGGATCTTGGAGTCCTAGTGGATAACCATTTAAATAGGAGCCAGCCGTGTGCAGCAGCTGCCAAAAAAGCCAACACAGTTCTAGGCTACATAAACAGAGGGAGAGAATCAAGATCACGTGGCGGGTTAATACCACTTTATAAGGCCTTGGTGAGGCCACACTTGGAATATTTGCGTTGAGTTTTGGTCAACACGATGTAGAAAAGATGTGGAGACTCTAGAAAGAGTGCAGAGAAGAGCAACCAAGAGGATTAGGGGACTGGAGACTAAAACATGTGAAGAACGGTTGCAGGAACTGGGTAGGTCTAGTTTAATGAAAAGAAGGACCAGGGGAGACAGGATAGCAGCCTTCCAATTTCTCAGGGGTTGCCACAAAGAAGAGGGAATCAAGCTATTCCCCAAAGAACCTGAAGGCAGGACAAGAAGCCATGGATGGAAACTAATCAAGGAGAGAAGCAGCCTGGAACTAAGGAGAAATTTCCTGACTGTGAGGACAATTAATCAGTGGAACAACCTGCCTCCAGAAGCTGTGATTGCTCCAACACTGGGAGTTTTCAAGAAGAGATTAGACAGCCATTTGTTTCAAGTGGTATTGGGTTTCCTGCCTAGGCAGGGGGTTGGACTAGAAGACCTCCAAGGTCCCTTCCAACTCTGTTATTCCATTCTAAATAAATCAGCTCCCGCGAGGTAAGAGGCAAGTACAGGGGTGCTTCCCTCCCACTTTGGAATATGGAGGGAGTCTCCATTCCCACTGTCACCCTTACCTTCTCAGGCCTTGCGAGGAGTGACTGGGAGGGCAGGGCTAGGGGCAGGGCCAGCCAGCCGACAGGGAGCCACAGCAGGGGGACGAAAGAGCCGCATGTGGCTCGAGAGCCACACACTGCCTATACCCGGGCTAGACGTTGGTTGCTTCCAAATCCCAGCACAGCCTGTTCAATAAGATAACCAAATTCAATACCACCAGGTGGAAATCAATCTATCTGGGCTTTGGAGCAATTGCCCCCACCCCCTGTGCCTGGAGAACGCATGTAGAAAACTCCCTGCCTGGGGAGGCCGGGAGAGTTGGCACCTCCAGCGTTCCTTCATTCTCATTCTTCATCATTGTTGATTATGAGTCATTTTCAGCAGCCAAGTCAACGCAGGGAAGCAAAATCAATAAAAGCAATGGGCCTAAAACCTTTCTCAAATCGGCTGCCAACGAGATGAAGGCTGCGGAAGAGGGCCAGAAGTCCAATCCTAAGCAGCCTGGTCATGATCATTAAACCATTGGCCATGATTTCTAACTGAAGAAAAGCTGCATTTGCCAGAGGAGCATTTGCAGAGAAATTTCTTGGCTGGCTGGGCAGAGAAAGGTCTCCAATCCATTGGGCATAAGGACAAAACCAGAGAATCCGAGGGCTGGAAGGGGCCTTGGGGGTCTTCTAGTCCAACCTCTGGCCGAAAGCGGGAGTCCTTATACTATCCCAGTCAAACAGCTGTCCAGTCTCTTCTTGAAAACCTCCAGTGATGCAACAGTGGCAACTTCTGGAGGCAAGCTGTTCAACTGATTAATCAGTATGTCTGTCCATCCGTCCACCCATCCATTTTCTGTCTGTCTGTCTGTCTGTCTGTCTGTCTGTCTGTCTGTCTGTCTGTCTGTCTGTCTGTCTGTCTGTCTGTCTATCTATCTATCTATCTATCTATCTATCTATCTATCTATCTATCTATCTATCTATCTCTTTCTCATATGAATCTTATTTATCTCCTAGAATCCTAGAGCTGAAAAGGGACCTTGGAGGTCCTCTAGTCCCAACCCCTTCTCCAGATCAGGAGTCTTTATACCAGCAGAGACAGTTGTGCACGCTTTACTTGAAAGCCTCCAATGATGGAGCATCCACAACTTCCGGAGGCAAGCTGTTCCATTGATTAATATATATGTTTGTCCATCCGTCTGTCCATCCACCCATCCACCCATCCACCCATCCACCCATCCATCCATCCATCCATCTTCTACCTTGTCTGTCTGCTGATCATATGCATCTTATCTATCTCGTAGAACCCTAAGGCTGGAAGGGATCTTGGAGGTCTTCTAGTCCAACCCCCTGACCAGGTCAGGAGTCTTAATACCTTCCTGGACAAGTGGTTGTGCAGGCTCTTCTTGAAAGCCTCCAGAGATGGAGGAGCACCCACATCTCCAGGAGGCAAGATGTTCCATTCATTAATCTGTGTGTCCATCCAGAGCTGAAGAGGCTTCTGGGAGGAGAAGGGAAACCAGAAAGTCCAGTCGCTTTTTCTTTGAAGGAGAATATAGTAAGAATATAATATAGATTAGATATAGATATATCACCACTCTGAACTCAGTACAGAGACTCAAAGATCTTTGTCTGAGTTACTGTTAGAGGATTAGACATTATTCTCTACCAATTTCTTTCTTTCTTTCTTTCTTTCTTTCTTTCTTTCTTTCTTTCTTTCTTTCTTTCTTTCCCTTTCTTTCTTTTTCTTTTTTATTAGAAGTTTTTTATTTTTAAACAAACAAAAACAAACATACATATAACATAAAAATACCATCAATTACATGTGTGTTTAGCATGTAGTTTGGTCATAAACATCTGTGCATCATCGCTTTCAATTGTGTATAAAATCAGTAATTATTAACCCAATATACATGAGTACATTGTTATCATTGTAAATCATATATTCAGTTTACACTTATAATTCCTTCCTTTTAGACATGTATTCTAAGAATTAAATTCATATGTATGCCAACTATCTGTTACATCATTATAAATCTATTTAATAATAACTTATCTTTATAGTATCATCTATCTTATTCTGGTATTTCTTGCAGTATAAAAAAAAGGTTCACCAACATTTTATATTTGTGTATCATTACTTTCAATTGTATGCAAAATCATAAAATATCTATCAAATGTATATAAATATATCTTTATCATTGTGTCTCATATATTCAACTACAATTATTATTTCTTCATTTTAAACAAGATATTCTAAATATTCAATTCATATATATATCAATAGTCCATTACTGTTATAAATCTATATAATCTGTATAATAGTAATATGTCTTTATGATATCTCCTATCACATTCTATTATTACAATTCAAGATTGTGGTAATTGTATCCATTGATAGAACAAGTCCCAAATCTTAAAAAAAATGTTCATCTTCTTGTTCTCCGATTTCAAATGTCAATTTACTCATTTCAGCACATTCCATTGTTTTTCGAATAACTTTCTCCTGCATTGGTATTTTCTCATTTTTCCAGTTTTTTTGCAAATACAATTCTAGCTGCCGTTAAAATATTTACGATCAAATATTTCAAGTCTTTAGTGTATATATCTGGTAAAATACCCAATAAAAAAGTCTCTGGTTTAAAGTCTATGCATTTCTGTGTCATTTTTTCAACCACATGTGGATTTTAGTCCAATACCTTTTAGCTTCTATGCAAGTCCACCACAGGTGGTAATATGACCCCGGAGTCTGATGACATTTCCAACACTTTTCCGATTTATTCTTGGACATTCTTGCTATTCTCGTTGGGGGTAGGTGCCACCTGTAAAACATCTTATACACATTTTCCTTATAAGCTGTTGACATTGTCATTTTATAATTTTGAAACCACAGTTTCTTTAGTTCAATCCCATGTCCAAAATTTTTCCCCCAAGCTTTCTTTTTCTCTCTCTCTGTCTCTCTCTCTGTCTCTGTCTCTCTCTCTCTCTGTGTCTCTCATTGCTTGATAAGAAGTTTCTAAAACTGAAGTGTTTGTGGAGATGGTATTTATTTAGGTGACCTTGAAAAAGACTTTCCTCTCCTCCCCTCCCCTCCCCTCCCCTCCCCTTCCCTGCCTGCCTTCCCTCCAACCCTCCATCTCTTCATGTCTATGGAGGTTCTCCATCATCCAGGTCCTGGTTGTCCCAAAAGGTGCTTTTTCAAGAGGCAACTGGACTTTTCTTGTTTTTTCTTTGAAGATATTTCACTTCTCCTCCGAGAAGCGTCTTCAGCTCTCGTGCTTTGCTCCGCCACGGAGGTGCAGGCCCATTACACAGGGTTGGAAATGGCACCCCAAAGAGTAAAGCTCCCTCAGAGAAAGGGAGCAACAGGGTTCAAAATTGCAACCCAAACAGCTCCAGCGGTGCCCTTGAGGTCCCAACCAGGGGAGATAAAAGCAGAATATTGCGTTGCTGAACAACTGCAGGAGAACAATTGAGGCTACTTTCCCAAAGAGCCGTAATCCCATCATCCACAGCGTAATCACAGACGAGGGCGGAAAGGAGGAACTAACATTGTGGCCTTGTGAATAAAGATAGCATTAAAATAAATGCACCGGGAACACAAAAACAGCAGTCGGCAAAGGCAATGGGAATAAAATCGGAGGAAGTTATTATCAGGCTCTGCATGGAATACGGAAGGTTCCCTTGAGGTCATCGTGTCTGACCCCACCTTGGTCGGTGCAAGGAATTCAGCAGAAAGCAGCTCAAAGGAATGGCCTATGTGCTCTACATGGGGCTGCCCTTGAAGAGTGTTCGAAGACTTCAGTTAGTCCAGAATGCAGCCGCGCGAGCGATTGTGGGTGCACCTAGGTACACCCACGTTACACCTATCCTCCGCGAGCTGCACTGGCTACCCATTAGTCTCCGAATCCGCTTCAAGGTGCTGGTCGCTACCTATAAAGCCCTACATGGCATCGGACCTGGGTACCTGAGAGACCGCCTCCTGCCGATTACCTCCCATTGACCGATTAGATCTCACAGGTTGGGTCTCCTCCGGATTCCATCTGCCAGCCAATGTCGGCTGGCCACCCCCCGGGGGAGAGCCTTCTCTGTTGCTGCTCCAGCCCTTTGGAACGACCTCCCCGTGGAGATCCGGACCCTTGCTACCCTCCCCGCCTTCCGCAAAGCCACCAAGTCCTGGCTGCTCCAACAGGCCGGGGGGCTTGTGAAACATCCAGCCCCACGGAAACTGTGAATGTTGCGTTTTTTTAAAGTGTTGTCTTTGTCTATTTATCCCCCTTCCCTTGTCTATTGTGAGCCGCCCAGAGTCCTCCGGGAGTGGGCGGCATACAGGACAAATAAACTAAGACAAATAAACTAAACTACAGGAAGTACTTGACATACAACCCTTTGTTTGGTGAAGTTACATCAGCACTGAAAAAAGCGACCCTTTTTCACACTTACGACCGTTGCAACATTAATAGCAATAGCAATAGCAGTAGACTTATATACCGCTTCATAGGCCTTTCAGGCCTCTCTAAGCGGTTTACAGAGAGTCAGCATATTGCCCCCAACAATCTGGGTCCTCATTTTACCCACCTCAGAAGGATGGAAGGCTGAGTCAACCCTGAGCCGGTGAGATTTGAACCGCTGACCTGCTGATCTAGCAGTAGCCTGCAGTGCTGCATTTAACCACTGCGCCACCTTGGCTCTAACATTAAAATTGGGATGTGATGTGAACAAAATTCAGAGGCTTGGCAACTGACTCGTACTTGTGACGGTTGCAGCGTCACGCCATCCCTTTGGGCCGCCTTCTGATGAGCAAAGTCCACAGGGGAATCCCGATTCACTTAACAACCGGGAGACTAATTGAACAGCTGCAGTGATTCGCTGAACAACCGCAGCAAGAAAGGTCATAAAACGGGGCAAAACTCACTTCCGAAACCTGCAGTGAATCTGGCTTCCTCATGGAGAATATTCCCGGGAATATTGCGACCATGTCTGAATTTTGATGGTCGTATGTGCGAAAACTGATAATGTCCCTTTTTTTCACTGCCCTTGCAACTTTCAACGGTCATTAAATGAATTGCGGTAAGTCAAGGACTATTTGTGCTTCCTTTTCTTTTTGAAACTGTTGGAATGTGTGTGTCAGGGTCCCAAACAGCATCCAAAATTAAATCAGAGTCCGAGGCAAAGGACTCCTCAAAGTTCCAATCTATTAAGAGAGACATCTTGGCACATCTGTGGAAACCCAAATCTGAAAGCTTCCCGGTTTTCCCCACCCAGTTGAAAGTCCAAGATCTTCCCCCCCCCCCACACCCCACAATCCCATCCCATGGTCCCATCTCCCACTGCCATGCTGGCAGTTCCACCCATCCAGTTCCGGTCAGGTGCGGAGGTGCAGAGACAAAGGATGACCTTGGCTTTCTAGAAAGAATGTTGTTATGGCTACATAGCATCTAACGCCGTACCGTCTCCCCTCCCGTTTCCCACCATAGAAAATGCATAGAAGAATGGTCGAAAGGCAGCTATTCTCCAGCAGAATAACAGGAGGAGAGGCTGGGCTGGGTGGGTGGATCTCTGCGCCCACCCCTCTGTGTCTGCCTTCCCAAGAGCGTCTGCCTGGCCGGGCCTGGAAACGGCATTCAGCACAAAGAGCTTTCAGGTATTTTATGCTTTGTCTGCGCTTGTTACGCGGCGGTAATTTTGCAAATGGAGGAAGGTGTCAATTTCGTTAAAGAGCAGAGAAGCTTTTAAGCAAATTAACGGCTTTCCTTAGCCTTCCTTTCTTTTTTGATTTTTTTTCTCACCTCCTTTCTTCTTCCTTCCCTCCCTCCGATTTCCTTCCTTCCTCCGATTTCCTTCCTTCCTCCCTCCCTCCCATTTCCTTCCTTCCTCCCTCCCTCCCTCCCTCCCTTCCATTTCCTCCTTCCCTTCCGGGGGGGGGGGGGGTGTTGCTGCCGGTTTTAGTCCCAGTTTGCAATTGTCAGTTGTTCTTTGTGCAAGCCCAAAACAATTTACAGTGAACTCCTCACTGGAAACCAGAATGGCAGCAGCCCAGCGGCAGTGAGGGAGCCAGTTTGGGGGCCTGGCAGGCCTGGATCACTGCCGGTTCTGCCAACCCAGGCCTGAATTCCACTACCAGTTGGGCCGAACCGGGAGCAACCCAGCTCTGCTCTCTTCCATTTCCTTCCTTCCTTTCTCCCTCCCTCCCACTTTCCTTTCTTCCTTCCCTCCACTCTCGCTTTCTCTCTCTCTCTTCCCCTTTCCCTCTCTCTCTCTTTTCCTTTTTTCATCCTCTTTCTCTCTTTCCCTTTCTCCTTCTCTTTCCCTCCGTGATGGGCTGGTATCGCTCGTCTTAGCCGTAGAACCCCCCACTTTGTTATAGGTCAGTGCTGTTGTCATTTTGAACAGTCAGGAAACGGATGGAAAACGTATCGAGGAAAGAACCAACTTAGAACTAAGGAGCCATTTCGGGACAGAACCCTTCACCAGAGAAACGACTCCAGATATTCTGCTTGTTCCATCACTGCAGAGTTTTAAAAAGAGATTGGATAATAATTTGTCCTAAATAGTATAGGGTCTCCTGCTTGAGAAGAGGGCTTGACTAGAAGACCTCCGAGGTCCCCTCCAGCTCTGGTATTCTCTTTTCTGCCAGGGGCATTTCAGCTCGTCTGCCGCCCCCCGCCCCCGGACAGACGTGTCCGCCAAGCCTTCCAGGGCCGATCTGGCGATATTTCTCCCAGGTGGCGGCCCGGAGGCCGGCTAATGCCATCTGCGCCTCTTGCCTGCCTTCCTGCCCCCCTGCCATCCGTAATTATCGGAGGAAGGCAAGATTAAAACTCTCATGCCATATGCTCATTACCGATTCTGCTAATGAAAATCTATCTTGCTTTCAGGCCGGGCGGAAGACAAATGGAACCGCTTTCCCCGCGGAGCGTTTGAAAGCTCCGGATAAAAGACGCCGGGCGTTGCGCATCTGTACATCTCCCAAAGTGGGATTCGAACTTGCTGGGGGGTGGAGGAAGGGAGAAGGGAGGCTCCTGCTCGGGGGGTCCTTGGGCGTTGTGCCTGCCCGTCTAGGTGCAGGGAGCGTGGTTCAGCTCCCTACGGAAAGATGCCAACCTTTCCTGCAGGTTGGCATCCTTCTTGGTTAAACGCCACGCTCCACCTGCCCCAGTCGAATCGCAGCTGGGGAAAAGCTCTTTCTTGTGTTGAATGGAAAGTGGGTGGTAGGAAGGAGCTGACAGCTGCTGACCCTGGGGAAGGCAGGGGGGTGAATCAAGGGGACTTGGAGATGAACAGGATAGGGGAGGGAAGGGAAGGGAAGAAAGGGGTAGGAATGGGTGGGGAAGGGAAGGGTAGGATAGGGAAGGATAGGGAAGGTTAGAGTAGGATAGGGTAGGGAAGGGCTGTGAGCGCCTCCACCTGTGTACTGGACCCGTGTCCCTCCTGGCTGGTTGCTAACAGCAGGGAGGTGACACGGGGCTGGATCCAAGCGGTTATTACCGCCTCGCTTCGGGAGGGGCACTTCCCCGCCGCACTTAAAACGGCGGTGGTGAGACCCCTCCTGAAGAAACCATCTTTGGATCCAGCCGTACTTAACAACTACCGTCCAGTCTCCAACCTCCCCTTTATTGGGAAGGTTGTTGAGAAGGTGGTGGCCTACCAGCTCCAGCGGTCCTTGGAGGAAGCCGATTACCTGGACCCCTTCCAGTCCGGCTTCAGACCTGGTTACAGCACAGAAACCGCTTTGGTCGCATTGACCGATGATCTCTGGAGAGCCAGGGATGGAGGCCATGCCTCCATCTTGGTTCTCCTCGACCTCTCGGCGGCTTTCGATACCATCGACCATGGTATCCTTCTGCGACGACTGCGGGAGGTGGGGGTGGGAGGCACTGTTTTGCAGTGGTTCTCCTCCTACCTCTCGGACAGGTCGCAGTCGGTGTTGGTCGGGGGTCAGAGATCGATAACGAGGCCCCTATCATATGGGGTGCCGCAGGGGTCGGTCCTGTCCCCCGTACTATTTAACATCTACATGAAACCGCTGGGCGAGATCATTCGGAGGCACGGGATAAGATACCACCAATATGCGGACGATACGCAGCTGTATCTGTCCGCCCCGTGCCAACTCAATGAAGCGGTGGACGTGATGAGCCGGGGTCTTGAAGCCGTTAGGGACTGGATGCGGGCTAACAAGCTTGTACTCAACCCAGAAAAGACCGAGTGGCTGTTGTGTTTCCCTCCCAAAAATTTGGTTAGTGTTCCAACGCTCAGGCTGGGGGGTCAAAATTCACACCCCTCAGACAGGGTTCGCAACTTGGGAGTCCTCCTGGATCCACAGCTGACCTTTGATCACCACCTGTCGGCTGTGACCAGGGGGGCATTTGCCCAGGTTCGCCTGGTGCGCCAGTTGCGACCCTACCTGAACCGGGAGGCTCTCACAACAGTCACTCGCGCCCTCGTGACCTCTAGGCTGGAATACTGCAACGTGCTCTACATGGGGCTGCCCTTGAAGAGCATCCGGCGGCTTCAGCTAGTCCAGAATGCGGCCGCGCGAGTGATCGTGGGTGCACCTCGGTTCGCCCACATAACACCTATCCTCCGCGAGCTGCACTGGCTACCTGTTGACCTCCGTGTGCGCTTCAAGGTGCTTCTTACTACCTATAAAGCCCTTCATGGTAGTGGATCTGCGTACTTGGGAGACCGCCTTCTGCCAATTACCTCCTCTCGACCCATAAGATCCCACAGATTAGGCCTCCTCCGAGTGCCATCTGCCAGCCAGTGCCGGCTGGCAACTACGCGGAGGAGAGACTTTTCTGTAGCAGCTCCGACCCTCTGGAACGATCTCCCCGTGGAGATTCGTACCCTCACCACCCTTCAGACCTTCCGCACAGCCCTCAAGATCTGGCTATCCCGCCAGGCCTGGGGGTAAAGACTATAGTTTGCCCCCGCCCGAATGTTGAATGAATGTTGTTTGATCTTAACCACATACTGTATTTTTATGTTATTGTACGTCTTCCCCTCCCATAAGTTGTTAGCCGCCCTGAGTCCCCTCAGGGAAAAGGGCGGCCTATAAATAAACGCAACTATAACTATAACTATAAGGGTAGGGAAATGTAGGGATGGATAGGATAGGGCAGTGTTTTTCAACCTTGGCAACTTGAAGATGTCTGGACTTCAAGTCCCAGAATTCCCCAGGCTGGGGAATTCTGGGAGTTGAAGTCCAGACATCTTCAAGTTGCCAAGGTTGAAAAACACTGGATAGGGTACAGTAGATAGGAATAAGAATAGAATAGAACAGGAATAGAATAGAATAGAATAGAATAGAGAATTAAATTAGAATAGAATAGAATAGAGACTAGAATAGAAATTAGAATGGAAAACACAATAGAATAGAATAAAGACTTAGGAATAGAATAGAATAGAGCCAAGAGCTCTAAACCGAAGGAGATAATTTGATCTCCTGATTTGAACTGATTTTATCAAGAAAGCTAAGCAGGTTAAACCTAGTTAGCAAATGGACAGAAGACCACCAAGAGATCTATACCCTCTATGGGAGCATTGGGAGAAGAATTCAAGCATAAGGCCATGTATTGACTGGGAATCCAGCTTGGCTCATATTCAGTACATTTGCCCACACAAATTAATTCAGTCTTGATAAGGAAGTCAGAACGTTTCCACATTCATATTCCAAATTGGCCTTTATGCACCGTAGCTGAGGGGGATCTATTAAGAAAACACGATTAATACAGCTAATAAAGGGTGACCAAATTTGATTGCCTTGTAAAGTGTCCTAATCTCTTGCTTCTTGTGTTAATTTCCCTCCCAAACCCCTTAATTATTTATTGGCATTGGGAGACCACCCAAAGTTTCCCTGGAGACCTTTTGTACTTGAACTATAAAAGAACAATAAAAGGAAAAAGGAAAGAAGAAAGACGAATGTCTAGAAAAGCTGCCACTTGGGGGATGGCTGATTTTGCTCCTACATTTTAGCGGATGTGTTGGGGATGATTTTTTCCACCCGGAGGGAGATGGGATTCAGAAGATTTGAAATAGGGTCTATTTCCTGTTCCTAGAGTCCTGCATCCAGTTTTGGTCACCACACTATAAAAAAGATGTTGAGACTCTGGAAAGAGTGCAGAGAAGAGCAACAAAGAGGATTAGGGGACTGGAGGCTAAAACATAGGAAGAACGGTTGCAGGAACTGGGGGTGTCCAGTTTAGTGAAGAGAAGGACCAGGGGAGGCATGATGGCAGTCTTCCAATATTTGAGGGGCTGTTGCAGAGAAGAAGGGGTCAACCTGTTCTCCCAAACACCTGAAAGCAGGGCAAGAAGCAATGGGTGGAAACTAATGGGTGGGACTTGAGGCTAAAACATACGATGAACGGTTGCAGGAACTGGGCATGGCTAGTCTAGTGAAGGAAAGGACCAGGGGGGACAGGATAGCTGTCTTCCAATATTTGGGGGCTGCAACAGAGTGGAAGGGGTCAAGCGATTCTCCAAAGCACCTGAAGGCCACACAAGAAATAATGGATGGAAGCTGACCAAGGAGAGATTCAACCTGGAAATAAGGAGACATTTTCTGACAATGAGAACAATTAACCAATGGAACTGAAGTTGCCTTCAGAAGTTGTGGGAGCTTTCATCACTGGAGGCTTTCAAGAAGAAATTGGACAACCATTTGTCTGAAATGGTGTAGGGTCTCCTGCTTGGGCAAGGGGTTGGACTAGATGACCTACAAGCTCCCTCCCCACTCTGTTAATCTGTATCTGTCTGAGATGTTCAAATAGCTGATAGGAACCAATGTAACTCCTCTTTCAATAGCCATTATAAAACATCTCTTATCTACCTGCAGTTAATCTGCAGAACAGGAGAAAAACTGGAGCTTAATCTACTATGGGTTCAATTATTTTCCCAATAGAAGATAATATTTGCAAGTCAGGGTTCAACTGAATTCAACTCAGAATATAACTGCCCAAAATATCACTGGGCTCCAGCTACCAGCCCTGGATGACATCTTCCCATCTCGCTGTTTGAGGAAGTCGCACAACATTCTCGGAGGCTCTTCCCATCCTGCTTACAATCTTTTTAGACTGTTGCCTTCTGGCAGAAGATACAGAAACAATTAAAACTCGGACCACACGTCTTCCAAATAGCTTTTATCCCAGAGCTATAATTGCACTCAACAATGAGCTGAAGGGCCACCATCCGTGAGCTATTGGATAGCATTACTCGGGCTGTCATCTGGATGCTTGGGTGGTTTAGGGGCAGGGAATTTTTGGTATGTGTGTGTGTGTGGGGGGATTGTCATGTGTGTTGGGCCTGGTCTCTGGGTGATATGTGAATTTCGTTGTATGGGTGTACGGTGTATATAGGTACAATGACAATACAGTATTCTTACATTCTTAACTGCGGGGTCCTAGAACAAACAGGAGGATCACCAAAATGGGACAACTCACCACGCTCAACTCACCAAGGGATAACTTGACACGGGACAATTCCACGCAGGATAACTCAACGTAATAAATATTATTTGGCACTGTTTCTTTGACAAAAAATGAAAATAAGGAAGAAATAATGGTAGATAATATTTATCGTATCATCCTGCGTGGAATTGATCCGCAGTGAGATCAATCAAATAAAATAGAGCTGGAAGGGACCTCTGGAGGTCCTCTAGTCCAGCCCCTTGGTCAATCCAGGAGATCCTATACTATTTCAGATAAATGACTGTCCAGTCTCTTCTTGAAAAATTTTCAATAATGTAGCACCCACAACTCCTGGAGGCAAGTTGTTCCACTGCTTAATTGTTAATTAATTAATTGTTAATTCACTGGTTAATTCTACTGGTTGATAGAGATGACTGTGGCGAGTTCTTGGAGATGCCAGAAGACTACCAGTTCGCATTCATGCACATCAACTGGCAGTCACAAGACATGGTGGAAGCTCTTTAATTGCCCAACACATGGAAAGATGCAACTACAGTTTTAACTGGGAGACTGTGAGTTTTAGAGTTTTAGAGTTTTATTTATATTTATATGCCGCCCTTTTCCCTGAGGGGACTCAGGACGGCTCACACTCCAAAAGGAAAGGGGGAAACAAACTTTTTACAAATAAGACAGTACATAATTAAAACACAACATTCATACATTCGGGCGGGTTACAGTCTTAGCCCCAGGCCTGACGGGATAGCCAGATTCTAAGGGCTGTGTGGAAGGTCTGGAGGGTGGTGAGGGTACGAATCCCCACGGGGAGATCGTTCCATAGGGTCGGAGCTGCCACAGAGAAGGCTCTCCTCCGCGTGGATGCCAGTCGACACTGACCAGCAGATGGAACTCGGAGGAGGCCCAATCGATGTGATCTAATAGGTCGCGTGGAGGTAATTGGCAGTAGGTGAGCATCCTAGTTAAGCCAAATACAAAACGTTAGAGAAGACCTGGAATCCTGGCACTCAAATGAATCAGCCATCAACAGGCACAGAGAGAGAAACAGCAGCTACACACCATTCAAAAGAGAGAATGAAAAAGCCAGAAAGGAAGCAAAAAGACCAAAATCTCCTCAATCAACTATCAGATGAGCAGAGATGAACACCAAGAGGAAGACTAGACACAACAACCAAGAAGTTATAAAATACCCCAATCAAGGAACTACCAACTCAAGCAAACACTTAACAAGAACACTCCCACCAAGACTAGTATAGAAACAGAGAGCAAACCCCACTCCCTTGTAGCAAGCTCAGAGAGCACCAAGGACCCCAGAATCGTTGTCATCTCCTCCTACTCCTCCTCTTCTCCTCCCCCTCCACAAACCCCACTCCCTTGTAGCCCTGATGATGCTACCTAGCAGGGTAATGGAATATCTACAAGAAAACAAACAAGCTCCGAGAGCACTAAGGACCCCGAATTCTCTCCTCACTTCATAAAGCTCAGTGTCAACTTGTAAAGCGTTACCATGACTGTTATCAAGTTGACATTGGAGGGAGGATTCCATGCATACCTTCGGCCAGAGTCGGATCTCATATTTCTACAACCTCGTCGGTGGATGTGATTTATGACACAGACTGAGGGAGGGGAGAGTTAGGGCTAAAGTGCAAAGACCATTAACCGGAAATCAGTTTCGGCTCCGCAGAAGAACATGCTAAAATGTTGATCCTAATAAATGACTGGATTTCTTTGGAACTTTGTCTCGAGGCTCGTAAATTAATTAGGCCATCTTTCGGAAACTTCACACTCAGCAGGAGGAAAAGTAGTCTTGCTCAATGGGTGTGGATCTGCTCTTTGGCCTTCTGAATTAACTTTAGGAATTGGTCTGAGTCTGCTTTCTCTGCACTAGCATCCCTCTTGCATGCTGAGCCGATGAAGAAGGGGATTTGATATTCTTCCATGACCCACATTTCCGTCTATGGTGATCCATGGAGGTCATTCTTGTCCCAAAGTTGCTTTTTCAAAAGGCAACTGGTCTTTTTTGCTTTTTGTTTCCCTTGAAAAAGTTTCACTTCTCAGCCAAGAAGCTTCTTCAGTTCAGAAGAACCGAAGCAAAATGTTTTCAAGGGAAAAAAGACAACTCCAAGGAAGCCCAGCTGTCTTTCCAACAGCCCCTTCGAGTATAAACAGAAATCTTGCCAAGTGAAAGCAACTGCTGGCATCATTAAAGATGCATGTTCTGAGAATGGCTGGAGGGCCGCTGCCTTAACTCTCTTTCTCCCAACCGAACTATCTAAAACTTGGCTGTCCTTTTCCCCTCTGGAATGCAGCCCCCACCTGCTGGGAATCCAGACTGCATTCCACCACGCTTCCCACCTTCATCCAAGCCATTAATAAAAATGTTGAAGTGCCAGGATCTTCTCCAATCTGGTGAGGACCCATCGATGAACACTTTTTGAGGAGGGTTACTCATCCATTTAGTGTTCATGCTTTCCAGCATGCACAAAACTAGCTTGCTATTCACACATCACAGGCACCTTGTGAAGCACTCTTCAAATCAAGATATATTACTCACACGGCATTGCTCCCGTCTATTACGGAACAGTTTCTTGAAAACAGAATATTAGTATAGTATAGCAAGATTTGGTCCTCATCATTAGCATCAGAGCTGGAAGGGGCCTTGAAGGTCTTCTAGTTCTACCCCCTACTCAAGCAGGAGAACATTTCAGAACACAATGGCAGTCCATTCTCTTCTTAAAAGCTTCCTATGAGGGAGCACCCACAACTTCTAGAGACAAGGCATTTTTCACTAATTAATTAACAGAATAACAGAGTTGGAAGGGACCTTGGGGGTCTTCTAGTCCAACCCCCTGCTCAAGCAGGAGACCCTACACCATTTCAGACACAAGTGGCTGTGCAGTCTCTGCTTAAAAGCCTCCAGTGATGGAGCACCCACAACCTCTGGTGGCAAGCAGTTCCACGGGTTAATTGTCCTTATTCCTCCTTATTTCAAGTTGCTTTTCTCCTTGGCTAGTTTCCAAATCCATGTTGACTTCTCTCTGTAGTTACCGTATTGTTTGCAAGGTGATTATTAAAAGCAACTTTTCAATAATTATCCATGGCTAAAAAAAACCTTTCCACTATTGATGCCAAACTCTCCAGCCTTCAGTTCACTGACTTACTTTTCCTGCCTCGGCAAAGCTTTTTCTAACCAGGTTTTCCTTAATCTGGAGTTTCAATTCTGCCCCTGGAATCTCTCCCTTCTCAAGCTTCCTAGCAAGGCTGTGACTTTGGACTGCAAAACATGGAATCAGAAGAGAAGAGTCCTGTCATTTTCTGAAAACCAGCTAGCATTTTCTAGCCGGTGCACCAATTATTATTTTGTTTCCTTTTCTTTTGAACTAAAAAAAAAAATACCTTTGTGTTGTCCTTAAAACTGAGTCTTTGTACCATCTGCTTGTTCTGAGTTCTCCCTTTATTTACACCAGCTTCTCTGGAACTGGATCCCCTTTTAAGAATTTACAATATTTTTTTGGTGCCAGGTCTCTTCTGTTTCCATCATTTTTTTCAGCCCTAATTGGAATCGTTTGCAAGGGTATTTTTTCCCCCTTCCTTTTATCGTCTCTGCTTTAAGACATCCCACTTAGTCTCTTTTCTAGGAAAATCCCCTGCTAGGACATTTATTTCCCTATTTAAAATGTTTATGGTTTCCTTGCTAGCCCAACACTTTCGTGGTGGGAGGCAATAATCAAAGCAGGGTATAAAACAATAAAAACCAAGCCAAATAAATAACAAATTAATTAAAAGCGCACCATTCCGAGGATAACAAATGGAGTGATACTGAAAGGCGCTAACGGGAGAATAAGACTGTTAAGATGGTTGAGAAATGAATGGGAGAATTTTAAAAAAGAAGAGAACAGGCCTATTTTCATAATGTACATAATGGGGATGGGAATGTACATAATACTAATGGGATCTTGGCCTCCAGGCAGAGGCGTCTACTGGAAGGGGACCAAAGAATCAAGATGGCAGCTACAACCAGTGAATCATCAGTGCCAGAAGGAAGGGCAGTTCCTGGAGAGGGAGAGGAGGAGGAGGAGGAGGAGATGGATGGAAGAAGGAGAAGAAAGGAGAAGCAGCCGCCTCCTGTTAGAATTCATTGTTGGAACATATTTCTATGCATCAACTACAGTAGTATTCAACCAGTAGATGGCAGTGTTTTACGGATTTGGATCAATGGTATATACTCTATGCTCTTTTGTTCTACGTAGAGTTTCCTGTTTCCTGTTACAGTTAAATAGTTGAGCAGTAAAGCACATGGTGACTGTTCCCCCTTTTTATTCTGTGTGTATGTATGAATGAAGCCTTGCCCTTTTTACATGCTTCCTCCCTACCAGAGGGTGAGTGCCGTGAGTCCTTCCTAATTGGAAGTCCACCACAGATGACAGATTAAACAATGACCATCCATCATGGTCCAGAAGGCTGTCTAGAAGGAAGGACCAGTCCTCTCCAAAGGGGTCATTAGCAGAGAAGCCAAGAAGGAAGGAAGGAAGAAAAATATAGGGAGAAAAATGCATCTGGTTCAGTTCCAAGCTGGGGGACAGGTACTGAAGATAAAATGGAGGCTGATTGGAAAGAAGGATTCCGTTAATGGATGAGCAGAACCAACCACAGTTCTGGGACAGCTGACCAATTGCTTAAATGAGTGGGTAAATCTTTAGAGGTTTCTGCGATGCTGCTGGGGGTTGTGAAATGCCTGAAATGCCCATGGGGGGTTGTGCAATGATGGGACTTTTGTGTTTCTTGCTATTGTAATGGTGGTGGGTCAATCCTATTATGTCCTAAAGGTCATGCCCTCTGGAGAGCCTCCAGAGCTCGGGAGAGCCGTTTTCGTGGTTTCATGTCCACCCCCCTTCCTTTTATTTCTAGAGCTCGGGTGGGGCTTCGCTAAGCAGCGGGGGCTCTTCCGTCCCAAGGACCGGCCCATAGATTTCCACTGCTCTCCTCTCCTTCTGCCTTCTGTGCATCCATGCGTCAGGCATTGGGCTCAGCTGCTCCTCCTCTTCCTCATCTGCCACCTCCAGACCTGGGGGCTGTTGACCCTCCATCTGAGGGCTGAGGGACAGCCCAGGCTCCTCCTCTGTCTCCCTCTCTCTCTCTGCCAGCTCCGTTCCCTCTTCCTGCCCTCCCTGACTCCCACATCTCCTCCTCCTCTGATTCGACAACAATTTCCATAAGCAGCGGGTGCAGGTGTGCATGTCGCTTCCACAAGCAGAGCTTTGCGAGTGTGAACATCCACCAGTCGCAGGGCCCGGGTCTGAATGAGCCGTGGCCTGATAGTGGTTGTCGGCCGGCGGAGGGGTTGAGGACCCCTGACCTTTGCCCCCTCTCCATCATGCCGGGATGGGTGTCAGGTGGGGAAAGGGTGGGGCGTAAAGTCCCTGCTGCGTAGCCTGACTTGTGTTACGGGTGTGAAATGCGAATTGCTGCCTCTCAGCCATTTGGGGGAGAAGCTTTGATTAATTTGCTTTGTTCCCAATTTCATTAAAGTCAGACTTCAGTGCCAATTAGTTCAACCAGTTCATTTTAGGCTGAACTAATGAAATGGCAGTAATTAAAGTTGATGTTTGGGACTCTGATTAAAACGTGAGCCCTGTGAATTAATTCAAATCGAAATCCAAAGAAAAATGTCTTTTTCATTTGAATGAGACCCCTTTTCTTTCCTTCCTTTCCTTCCTGCCCGCCTGCTGCCTTCTGTCCTTCCTTCCCTGTTTTTTTCTTTCTTTCTCTTCTTCCTTCCTTCCCTCCTTTCTTTTTCTTCCTTCCTTCCTTCCTTCCTGCCTGGTTACAGTCCTTCTCTTTCTTTCTTTCTTTCTTTCTTTCTTTCTTTCTTTCTTTCTTTCTTTCTTTCTTTCTTCCTCCCTCTCTCCCTCTTTTTCTTCCTTCCCTTCTGCCTGCCTACAATCCTTCTCTTTTTTCTTTCTTTCTTTCTTTCTTTCTTTCTTTCTTTCTTTCTTTTTCTTTCTTTCTTTCCTTTCTTCCTCCCTGCCTCCCTCCCTCCCTTCCTTCCTTCCTGCCTGCCTGGTTACAGTCCTCTTTTTTCTTTCTTTCTCTCTCTCTCTCTTTCTTTCTCTCCTTTCTTTTCTCTCTCTTCCTTTCCTTTCTTTCTTCCTTCCTCCCTTCCTTCCTCCTTTCTTTTTCTTCCTCCCTTCCTTTTCTCCCTCCCTTCCTCACAATTTCTCTTCTCTGTCTCCCATTCTCTCCTCCCTCTCTCCCTCCTTCCCTCCCTCCCCCCTCGCCCATATTTCCAGCTGTTTTAATGGACTCTCTGATGGGGAACCTCATGCATTTTGGATGAAGACCCTGCAACAAAGAAAAGAGATGAATTGCCCATTTGGATCCAGAGTCTGAATGCTTCGGAGACGGCAAAGTCACCCAAATTGCTGACGCGATCAGATGATGGTCCTTTCGCGATCTTTCCTTGTTCTTATGCTTAAGAGGCTCCGGTGGCCCTGGGGGAGGAAGGAGGTCTGTCCTTCTGGAAGCTTCAGACGTTGGACGCCAACTGAGGACTTCCTCTAAGCTGATGAACTCATTAAGAAGGGAAAGAGAACAGAACAGAATAACAGAATGAAGAGTTGGAAGGGGCCTTGGAGGTCTTCTAGTCCAACCCCCTGCTCAAGCAGGAGGCCGCTATACCGTCTCTTCTTGAAAACCTGCGGTGATGGAGCACGCACAACGCCTGGAGGTAACCCGTTCAGAAATTAGCCCTGAGGGTCGATGGATGGGGAGAAACATGACCTACCTCTTAAATGCTCACATACAGGCAGTCCTTGACATACAACAGTTCATTTAGTGACCAAAGTTACAACAGACTGAAAAAAAGTGACTTACAATTGTTTTTCACACTTATCACCATCCCATACTCATACGATCCAAATTCAGGCACTTGACAACTGACTCGCATTTATGACGGTGGCAGTGTCTTGGGGGGTGGGTGGGTCACGCGATCCCCTTTTGCGACCTTCCGACAAGCCAAGACAGGTTCACTTAACAACTGTGTGACTAGTTTAACAGCTGCAGTGATTCACTTAACAGCGGTGGCAAGAAAAGTTGTAAAGCGGGGCAAAACTCACTTAGCAACATACTTATTGGGCTCAATTGTGGTTGTAAGTTGAGAATTACCTGTGTTTTCTGAGGACTTCATGGCTCGTGTATCAAATGCTAGTTGTATTTCTTAATGGCTGATTGTTCCAACATCTCTTTTGTGTATTGTGGTGACCAGAATTGGACACCACAACTGCCTTTTGTTCTTGCATCTAATTGTTCCGGCTTTGGATAATGTCGAGACCCCTGAACTGTAGGGAGTAAGGCTTTCAACCCCTGTCAATAAATAACTGGATCAATCTGTCAATAAATAACTGGATCAATCAATCCATCCATCCATCAATCAATCTTATTGACATCCCCTCCTTTTCTAATTGAATCTTATCTAATGGAGCTCTTGAAAAACAAGATCCTTGCAGTAGATGCCACCCCTCTCCTGCCTTTCTTTTATGATTCGAAGAGGAGCCCACCCCCCTTAATAAATATGGGCTCAGTCACTTCTCTGCCCCTCCCCACAGTGTGGAAAGACCTCCCCTGCCTCTAACAGAGGTGTAAGGTTTGCCTGAGGAAACACCGGGAGAAACAAAGAAAGGAGAGAGAAATAGAATAGAAATAAGGAACAGAATAGAAATAAGGAACAGAATAGAAATAATGAATAGAATAGAAATATGGAATAGAATAGAATTATGGAATAGAATAGAATAGAATAATGGAATGGAATAGAATAGAAATATGGAATAGAATAGAAATAAGGAATAGAATAGAAATATGGAATAGAATAGAAGATAATTCTTTATTGGCCAAATGTGATTGGACACACAAGGAATTTGTCTTTGGTGCAGATGCTCTCAGTGTACATAAAGAAAAATAAAATAGAATACATTCATCAAGAATCATAAAACGCTTAGTGATAGTTTAAAGATACAAGCAACATAGTTATGTTCATAAGTGGGGAGAGATAGTTACTAGGAAGGAAGTGAAGAATAATAGAAATACACTCTTAGTAGATAATTTGACAGTGTTGTTGGGATTAGTCGTTTAGCAAAGTTTTGGCATTTGGGGAAAAACTGTCCTTGAGTCTAGTTGTCTTGGTGTGCGGTGTCCTACAGCATCGTTTTGAGGGTAGGAGTTGAAACAATTTACGTCCAGGATGCGAGGGGTCTGTAGATATTTTCACAGCCCTCTTTTTGACTCCTGCAGTGTTACAGACCCTCGACGGAAGGCAGGTTGGTAGCCATGGTGTTTTCTGCAGTTCTGACTCTCCTCCGAAGTCTCCGTCTGTCTTGTTGGGTTGCAGAGCCAAACCAGGCAGTTATAGAAGAAAGAAAGAAAGAAAGAAAAGGAAAGAAAGAAAGAAAGAAAAGAAAAGAAAGAAAGAAAGAAAAGAAAGAAAAAAGGAAAGAGAAACAAGACAAGTAGAAGGAAAAAAGATAAGCAGAAGGAAACTTCCAAGTCCTTGTGAGATATTGCCACAATGCAATTTTTTAAAAATGCATTAAGAGGAGATGCTTTCAAGTCCATCATTGCCGGAGGATTCAATTCCCTTCAGGGTCCGGCTCTGGAATGCAGAGAAGCCATCCAGGACGGGAGGTCTTCATAGTAACCACTTTGCAAGCCCATTAAAAGGATTCATCTGCCCCTTGGGGATTTAAACACGCTGGGCATTGAGCACGCCTTGTTTTGCAATGATGTGAGGAGGGCATGAGTGCTGCAAGAGGCATAACAGAATCACAGAGTTGGAAGGGACCTTGGAGGTCATCTAGTCCAACCCTCTGCTCAAGCTGGAGATCTTTTACCATTCCAGACAAGAGACAGGAAACAGGAAGAACAAAAGAGCATAGAGTATATACCATAGAGCTAAACTTGTAAACACTGCCACCTACTGGCTGACTACTACTGTAGTTGTCAAATAGAAATACCAACAATGAATTCCAACAGGAGGCTCCTCCTCCTCCTCCTCCTCCTCCTCTTTCTTCTGGCACTGATGATGTTACCTAGTTGAGCCATGAAATGTCTGCAGGAAAACAACCAAGCGCAGACCCTGCATACATTTGATGAGATTTGGGAAACGGAATGATTTGCAGCAGATGTTAGGTAGATTGAATGATGCTGCAGAGACACAGAGTCCCTACATCAACTCAGGACATTCATTCAGTGGTGGGATTCAAATAGTTTAACAACTGGTTCTCTGCCCTAATGACTGGCTGGGTGGGTGTGGCTCGGTGGTCATGTGACTGGGTGGGCGTGGCCAACTCGACATCACTCACATAGTTGGGTGCTTCGCTTTAGCTGTGACAATGCAATAACAAACTGCCTTTCTGTAATCAGGGCAATAAAGATCAGGCTAGAAACAACACCAGAATGTTTCCTTCCTGCCTTCCTTGCAGGATTAGCCCTGTAATGTGGGAAAAAAACGAAATGGGATTTCTTCCAACCGCCGGTTCTCCCAACTGCTTAGAAAGTTAACAACCGGTTCTCCCGAACAGGTGCGAACCGGCTGAATCCCACCACTGGCTTCATTAGATGCACCAGAGGCCTGACGAAAAAGGGTGAAGGAAGGCAAGGGGTATGAGTGAAAAAACAGGGACAGGAGATGAATGTGTGAGTCTTCGTCAATTATTTATTTGAGAGGGGGAAATGGAGGCAATTCAAGGTGTGCAAATGTGTGCAAAAAGCTAGTGGATGATCTGTGATTAGCTGTGAAAAAAGGAATATTTGTGGAAGAAGCGGAAAGACCTGAGGCTAAAAGCTTTTGTCTACTTTATTAATTGGAAGAATGGGAACGCCAGAGAAAATGTACAAGTTAATTGAGAGAGAGAAGGGGGGAGGGAGGGAGGGAGGGAGGGAGGGAGGGAGGGAGAGAAAGAGAGAGAGAGCGCCATGTAAGAAATTAAGCAGGAAAGGGAAGAGGAGTTGTGGTTCAAGAGAGCAGATAGACTATAGAAGTGAATCCTTGGGTTGCCAAAAGGACGGGAAGAATCACAGAGTTCTTTTCCATTCTATTCTGTTCTGTTCTGTTCAGTTCTGTTGTTCTACTCTACTCTACTCAATCTAATTCTGTTCCGTTCTGTTCTACTCTACTCTACTCTATTCCTTATTCTATTCTATTCCTTATTCTATTCTATTCTGCTCTGCTCCGTTCTACTCTACTCTACTTCTTATTCTATTTTATTCCTTATTCTATTCTAATCTATTCTATTTTATTCTGCTCTGCTCTGCTCTGCTCTACTCATTCTAATTCTGTTCTGTTCTGTTCTGTTCTACTCTACCCTACTCTATTCATTCTAATTCTAATTCCAATTAGAATTAGGGATGTGGACAAGGCTATGCGAGCTGTGAGTACCTCCACTTGTGTACTGGACCCGTGTCCCTCCTGGCTGGTTGCCAACAGCAGTGAGGTGACATGAGGCTGGATCCAAGCGGTTGTTGTTGCATCTCTTCGGGAGGGGCACTTCCCCACCGAGCTTAAGGCAGCGGTGGTGAGACCCCTTCTGAAGAAACCGTCTTTGGATCCAGCTGTTCTTAACAACTACCGTCCAGTCTCCAACCTTCCCTTTGTGGGGAAGGTTGTTGAGAAAGTGGTTGCCCTCCAGCTTCAGCGTACCTTGGAGGAAGCAAACTATCTTGACCCCTTCCAGTCCGGCTTCAGACCAGGTTACAGCACAGAAACCGCTTTGGTCGCATTGACCGATGATCTCTGGAGAGCTAGGGATGGAGGCTTTGCGTCCATCCTAGTTCTCCTTGACCTCTCAGTGGCTTTCGATACCATCGACCATGGTATCCTTCTGCGACGACTGCGGGAGGTGGGAGTGGGCGGCACTGTCTTGCAGTGGTTCTCCTCCTACATCTCGGACAGGTCGCAGTCGGTGTTGGTGGGTGGGCAGAGATCGTCCCCGAGGCCCCTAACATATGGGGTGCCACAGGGGTCGGTCTTGTCCCCCCTCCTATTTAACATTTACATGAAACCGCTGGGCGAGATCATTCGGAGGCACGGGATAAAGTATCACCAATATGCGGACGATACACAATTGTATCTGTCCGCCCCGTGCCAAATCAATGAAACGGTTGACGTGATGGGCCGGGGTCTTGAAGCCGTTATGGACTGGATGAGGGTTAACAAGCTTGTGCTCAACCCAGAAAAGACCGAGTGGCTGTTGTGTTTTCCTCCCAATAATTTGACCACCGTACCATCAATCAGGCTGGGGGGACAAAACTTATACCCCTCAGATAGGGTCCGCAACTTGGGAGTCCTCCTGGATCCACAGCTGAATTTTGATCACCATCTATCAACTGTGACCAGGGGAGCATTTGCCCATGTTCGCCTGGTGCTCCAGTTGCGGCCCTACCTGAATCGGGAGGCTCTCACGACAGTCACTCGAGCCCTTGTGATCTCTAAGCTGGAATACTGCAATGTGCTCTACATGGGGCTGCCCTTGAAGAGCACCCGGAGACTTCAGCTAGTACAGAACGCGGCCGCGCGAGCGATTGTGGGTGCACCTCGGTTCGCCCACATAACACCTATCCTCCGCGAGCTGCGCTGGCTGCCTGTGGATCTCCGGGTGCAATTCAAGGTCTTACTTACCACCCATAAAGCGCTCCATGGTAGTGGATCTGGCTATTTGAGAGACCGCCTTCTGCCAATAACCTCCCTGCGTCCCATCAGATCGCATAGAGCGGGCCTCCTCCGTATTCCATCCGCCAGTCAGTGCCGACTGGCGACCACCCGGAGGAGAGCCTTCTCAGTTGCTGCTCCGACGCTATGGAACAATCTCCCTGTGGAGATTCGTACCCTGACCACAGTCCAGGCCTTCCGTACAGCCCTCAAGCCCTCACATTTTTTTTTCTGTATTTTGTCTTTCACTCCCCTTCCCTTAGTATTGTAAGCCGCCCTGAGTCCCCTCAGGGAAAAGGGCGGCCTATAAATGCTAAATAAAATCTAAAAATCTAAAAAAAATCAATTCCAATTCCAATTCTAATTCTAATTCTATCCATTCTAATTCTGTTCTGTTCTGTTCTGTTCTGCTCTAGTCTTATTCTGTTCTGTTCTGTTCTCCCTAGTCTTATTCTATTCTATTCTATTCTTTCCTGCAGAAAACCTGGCCATTCCTTTTGCCATTTTCCGCTGTAGAGGAACCCTCCCCCCTTCTGCTCCCTTCCTGACATTGAGGAAGGTGAGAGAAGGGAGGGGGCTGCATTCCTCTCTGTGTGACCAACCTCCCCCCCCACCGGTGCCAATTTGAACCCTCCCCCCCCCCAACCTGTCTCCCAGGTAGAACAGCCGGCCGAGGTAAGAGGAAAGGAAGCCGTGAGCCGGCAGGGGCTCCTGGGGTGCTGGTGGCATTTGGAGTCTCTAAAGGTTCATCCGAACAATGACGCCTGTTGAGGCCGCTCTTGGGAAGGAGATGGCGAAGCTGGGATACAAAGGAAGGGCCGTAAACATCTATTAGCCTTTCCCATTAGGTTAATGGCATGCAGGACGGAAAAGCTGCCCCCCCCCGGCCCCCCAACAGCCACCATAATAGGCCTTATTATAGGAAATAAAACCCAGGGATGAGCTTTGGAGCAAACTCTGCCATTCTTCCCCCGTTTTCCCTAAACATAAAATAATAAAGTGAAAATAAAATGTATTTAGCGAAGGCATCTTTTGCAATCTCATGTCAGTTTTGCAACCAGGGTCCTCCTGGCGAAGCACGTGTCCATTTCTGGATTATTTAATTAAAGAGAGTTTTTCTCCCCCACCCCCTCAACCTGGTTTGAAAGGGAACCGCAGGGCTGAAAAAAAACCCTTCTCTCACCTTCCTTGGTGTTAGGAGGGGAGCAGAAGGAAGAGACTGTCTCTGCAGCAGAAAAAGACGAGAAAATGAAAGTTTTTCTGAAGGAGGTTGTGCCACCCTGGTGTGTCTCAACCTTGGCAGCTTTAAGAAATGGGGACTTCAATTCCCAGAATTCCTCAGCCAGTAAGCTTTGAGTGGCGTTCAACTTCCAGAATTCCCCAGTCAGCAAGCCTTGCCACCTGTGGTCTTCATTATAGAAACACAGACTTCTAGGGCCCGAAGGGATCGTGGGGGTTCTGTTGTGGCCCGGCTGTCAGACTCTGACAGCGAGGGGTCTTATGAGTCGGCCCTGGAGGATGTGGAGGACCCTGGACAGGGTTCCGACTCCGAGCAGGGAGAGGAGAGACTGGTTGGCCACCAGGTGGTGCCGGAGCCTTGGATCAGTGGGGAGGAGACAAGAGTGAGTGATCCAGAAAACACCTGTGAGTTGTTCCAGGATGCACGCCGTCGAAGGGCTACTCGGCGTCAAGAACAACGGCGTAATTATAAGAGGTGATTACGCTCAGGTGATGCTCATTAAGATCCTCTCCTGATTATAAAAGAGACTGCTTGTGCCACGCCTTTCTGCAGAAGTCAACGTTAAGGACTAACAAGAAACTAGCTTGGGAGGCTGGATTGCTGCCAGAGTTTGTTTGCATTGCTGCCAAGTTTTCATTTCATTTATTTCATTTATTAAATTTATAGGCCGCCCAATCCCGGAGGACTCCGGGCGGCTTACAACGAAAGAAGAAAAAAGAAAAGCAAAATAAGTAAAAAAATAGTTTAAAAATTCACAACACACATACGTTCTAATCGGGGCTGGACCTTAACACTAAGGTCAACAGCCTCAGGCCTGCCGGAACAGTCAGGTTTTAACGGCTTTCCTGAAGGCCATTTGAGTGGGTGAGGTCCGGACCTCTGGGGGTAGCTGATTCCACAGTGTCGGAGCAGCCACAGAGAAGGCTCTCTTCCGGGGGCCCGCCAGCCGACACTGTCCGGCTGACGGTATCCGAAGGAGGCCCACCCTGTGGGATCTTATCGGCCGTTGGGAGGTGTGTGGCAGCAGGCAGTCTCGCAGATAGGCTGGTCCTGAGCCATGTAGGGCTTTAAAGGTAATAACCAACACCTTGAATTGCGTCCGGAGACCAATTGGCAGCCAGTGCAGCTCGCAGAGGACAGGTGTAACATGGGTGTATCTCGGTACACCCAATATCGCTCGCACGGCTGCATTCTGGACCAGCTATAGTCTCCGAACGCTTTTCAAGGGTAGCAGTAATTGAGCCTTGAGGTGACAAGGGCCTGAGTGACCGTCTGAAGTGCCCCCCTGTCCAAGTATGGCCGCAATTGGTGTACCAGGCGAAGCTGGGCAAAGGCCCCCCTGGTCACAGCCGACAGATGGTGTTCCAGTGTCAGCTGCGAAGTTTTGTAGGACTTGCTGCCAGAGTGCTTATCTCTTTGTTAATGTGGCTTGCAGCCAACGAGAGTCTTGACTGATTAAAAGAAACCTTCTCCTTTACGTTGGTTTCGGCTTTCGTTCCTGGACGGAGGAGGAGGCGGGGTCAGAACAGGTTCTAATCTGGGTTGATCACTGGGACCAGAGGTTCTGTCTTCCGAGCTTTCAGACTGATCCCGGAGGGCATCCTCAGGGAACTTTCCTGACAGTTAGAACAATTAATCAGTGGAACTGGCTGCCTCCAGAAGTTGTGGATGTCCCAACACTGGAAGATTGTGTTGCATTGTATTGCATTATACTCTATTGCTTTTCATTGCATTGCATTGCATTGCACTGTATTGTATGCTCTCCAATCCTATCCCATATTTCTATTCTATTCTGTCCCGTCCCATCCCATCCCATTCTGTCAGCAAGCTACTTCTGCCGATCACGGGCTGCCAGCAGTTTGGCAGTTTGAATCTCACCTGGCTCAAGGTTGACTCCAGTGTTCCCAGGTGGGTAAAATGAGGAGCCAGATCATTGGGGCAAAAGGCTGATTCCGTAAACCTCTTAGAGAGGCCTGTAAAAGCACTGGTGAAGTGGTATAGAAGTCTAAGGGCTATTGCTACGGCAATTCTGTTCCTTTCCTTTCCATTCCATTCATTTCTACCCATTTCTTAATTCTGTTCTGTTCTATTCTAAGGATAAAGTGTTTTGTCCTTAATCAAAATTGTCAATTTTGCCAACTCCATGGACTTCTCCACCCGTCCTTCTGTTGGGAGAATTTATCCCTTGCTTCCACCTCTTTGCGTACAAGAAAAATCTGGATGCCATTAGCACATAGGATAGTGTGGCTACGTGAAGATCCGTGGCCTTCAATTCCCAGAATTCCTGCTGTGCAGGCTGAGGAATTCTGGGAATCGAAGTCCACAGACCTTCAAGTAGCCAAGGCTGAGAAACCCTGACATATAAAAAAAAACAACCTCATGTGTTTTTCTTTCCTTGCAAAGAGTTGATCCATCAAACCTCAAAGAAAAATCTCTGTTTTTAATTAGACGTTTATTTCGAGAATGCTCAGAATTAAAGTTACATACCTGATGCTAATATTTCTAAGCTCTCTGACGTGGGGCCTGGGCTGAAAGTAACATTGATTTATAACTTGAAGGAGAATTTTTACAAGATGATGAATGGTTGGTATTTAATGCCTGATAAATTGTCACAGATGTATAAAAGTGGGCCGTGTAGGCTGGGAACCTAATCAGTCTGAACAGGGCTCACCTTTCGAAGAGCAGCAGCTCCAATTGTACGATTGCAACCCTTTAAAATCTTAGAACGAAAAATCCTGCGCTTGATTTAACAGATTTAACAGATTAATGGAAGGGACCTTGTAGGTCATCTAGCCCACCCACCCCCTGCCCAAGCAGGATTCCCTACATCATGAAAGGAAGGAAGGAAGGAAGGAAGGAAGGAAGGAAACAAAGAAAGAAAGAAAGAAAGAAAAGAACTGAATAACAGAGTTGGAAGGGACCTTGAAGGTCATCTAGTCCAACCCCCCTGCCCAAGCAGGATACCCTACATCATGAAAGAAAGAAAGAAAGAAAGAAAGAAAGAAAGAAAGAAAGAAAGAAAGAAAGAAAGAAAGAAAGAAAAGAACTGAATAACAGAGTTGGAAGGGACCTTGAAGGTCATCTAGTCCAAGACAGACAGAGAGACAGACAGAAAGAAAGGAAGAAAGAAGGAAAGAAAGAAGGAAGGAAGGAAGGAAGGAGAACAGATTAACAGAGTCGGAAGATACCTTGGAGGTCATCTAGTCCATTCCCTCCCAAGCAGGAGACCGTACACCATTTCTGAAAAATGGCAGTCCAATATGAGCCGAGGTGGCGCAGTGGTTAGGGTGCAGCACTGGAGGCCACTTCAGCTGACTGTTATCTGCAGTTCAGCGGTTCTAATCTCACCAGCTCAAGGTTGACTCAGCCTTCCATCCTTCCGAGGTGGGTGAAATGAGGACCCCGATTGTTGCTGGGGGCAATATGCTGACTCTGTAAAACCGAAAGCCCTATGAAGTGGTATATAAGTCTAACTGCTATTGCTATTGCTATTGCTATATCTATCTATCTATCTATCTATCTATCTATCTATCTATCTATCTATCTATCTATCTATCTATGTATCTATCATCTATCTATCTATCTATCTATCTATCTATCTATCTATCTATCTATCTATCTATCTATCTATCTATCTATCTATCCGAGGTGGCACAGTGGTTAGAGTGCAGTACTGCAGGCCACTTCAGCTCACTGTTATCTGCAGTTCAGCGGTTCTAATCTCACCGGCTCAGGGTTGACTCAGCCTTCCATCCTTCCGAGGTGGGTGAAATGAGGACCCGGATTGTTGTTGGGGGCAATATGCTGACTCTGTAAAACCGAAAGCCCTATGAAGCGGTATATAAGTCTAACTGCTATTGCTATATTGCTAATCTCTTCTTGAAAGCCTCCAGGGATGAAGCTGCCACGACTTCCGAAGGGAAGTTTCGCCACTGAGGGCCACAGAAGATGGACTTCGTAGTACAGGTGATCCCTGAGTTACCACAGTTCAAAGTTACAACAGCAGTGGAAAAAATGAACCTATGACCGTTTCCCACACTTACGACCGTTACAGCCATTCAGACGCTTGGCAACTGACTTATGACGGTCACAGAGACTTGGGGTCATGTGATCTCCTTCTGGGGCCTTCTGAGGTGGAGGGAAAATAGGATGGAGGGACCAGGTCAGAAAAAGGCTTTGAAAGAGATTTCAGCCTCGCCTGTCTGAGTGTTATAACCGAAATCAATTCCTACAAGCAGAGTCCCTTGTAGGATAAAGTTGAAGTACGGCTTCCGGAAAGACTGCTGTGCGCCTAGCTTTGCCCACTTCCTACTACAGGGCACGTGCAAAAAGGTTTTCCTAGGCCGGCCAGCCACCTCTGGTCCCTAGGCAATATTCTTGCCGTCTGGATCATGAGAACGTCGAATGAGAGCCAATGGGGGCTAGTGCTTAAGGCACCAGGGTAGAAACCAGGAGACGGTGAGTTCTAGTCCCACCTTAGCTATGAAAGCCAACTGGGTGACGTTGGGCCAATCCCCTGGAGGCGGGGAATTCTGGTCCTGCCTTAGGCATGAAAGCTGTCTGGGTGACTTTGAGCCAATCGCCAGGAGACTGTGAGTTCTAGTCCTGCCTTAGGCACAAAAACCAGCTGGGTATCTATCTATCTATCTATCTATCTATCTATCTATCTATCTATCTATCTATCTATCTATATATATATATATATATATATATATATATATATATACTCCTTATCAGCCAAGCCAGGGTGAAAGGTATCTATTTAAAGTCACAACCCCCCCGGTATGCCCAAATATGGGAGGAAGATCACTACTTCCATTCTCTGTCCTTCGGCTCGTCACAAGAGACCATACCTTTCACCCTGGCTTGGCTGATAAGGAGTCGAGCTCTGTGGCTTAGTGGTTAACACATCTGCCTAAGATGCAATACAGCACAGGTTCGAATCCCAGTAAGGGTATGGCTAGCTGATGAGAGCTAAATAGCTTGAAATAGATCTATACTAGTCTCCCTTTATTTATTTATCAGCACAAATACAACATATATATATATATATATACATATATATATGTGTGTGTGTGTGTGTGTGTGTGTGTACATACGTACATACAAACACACACAAACACAGACATATATATTTTGCCATTCATTCTCTCTCTCCCTCTCTCTTCTCCCTCTCTCCCCATCATCCATCTATCTATCTATCTATCTATCTATCTATCTATCTATCTATCTATCTATCTATCTATCTCTATCTATCTCTCTCTCTCTCTCTCTCTCTCTCTCTCTCTCTCTCTCTCTCTCTCTCTCTATCTATCTATCTATCTATCTATCTATCCCTCCCTCCATCCCTCTCCCCCCCCCCCGCTCTTTCAGAAGGCAGAGCACAATATCCCATCTGAGGAATTATGGATTCAGACAAAGAACCAAACACTAAACCAGAGCCTAATCAGGAACCACCGAGAATTCTCCCACCAATCCGGAGTGGGCAAACCATCAGTATATACTGGTGACGTGACTTAGTAGGGTCATGAAAGGTTCCTTGGTTCTATTCTATTCTATTCTATTCTATTCTATTCTATTCTATTCTATTCTATTCTATTCTATTCTATTCTATTCTATTCTATTCTATTCTATTCTATTCTATTCTATTTATTAAATTTATAGGCCGCCCAATCCCGGAGGACTCTGGGCGGCTTACAGAAATAGAAATATTAAGAATAGATTAAAAACAAATACAACACAACAAATTAAAAAAAAACACAACATGCACCCAGTCTAAGCGGGGCTGGACCTCAATCCAGAGGTCAACAGCCCCAGGCCTGCCGGGATAGCCAGGTTTTGATAGCTTTTTGGAAGGCCATGAGAGTGAGGAGGGTCCGGATCTCTGGGGGTAGCTCATTCCATAGGGCTGGAGCGGCAACAGAGAAGGCCCTACTCCGAGGCGTTGCCAGCCGACATTGTCCAGCTGATGGCACCCGGAGAAGGCCCATCCTGTGCGATCTTATTGGTCTTAGGGAGGTGTGTGGCAGAAGACGGTCTCGCAGGTATCCGGGTCCTAAGCCATGTAGGGCTTTAAAGGTGATAACCAGCACCTTGAATCGTGCTCGGAGACCAATAGGAAGCCAGTGCAGCTCGCGGAGGATAGGTGTAACGTGGGTGTACCTTGGTACACCCAGTATCGCTCACGCGGCTGCATTCTGGACTAACTGTAATCTCCGAACACTTTTCAGGGGCAGCCCCATGTAGAGCGCATTGCAGTAATCCAGTCTTGAGGTGAGGAGGGCGTGAGTGACTGTTTGCAGTGCCCCCCGGTCCAAATAGGGCCGCAACAGGTACACCAGTCGAGCCTGGGCAAAGGCCCCCCTGGTCACAGCCTGGTTGACTCAGTGGGGCCATGAAACCTCTGCTGAAAGACCACGAAGGACGTTCTCCTTCAACCTTGAGCCAAGAATCATCTCCTCTCTCGGTGCCCGTCCTCCTTCGAATGCGTTGCTCAGGAGACTAAATATGATATTCCGCCCATGTAGAAGAGGGAAGAGCAATAAAGGCTGATTGCAGTGCTGCCCCTTCTTGGTAGGCTTCAGCCTCTGCCGCCTAGTTTGGCCTCCGGAGAAGAGCCACAATTACGGAAACACCCCCCCCCTCCCAGCGTTTCCTTCGGTGCACACAGGCGTCTCCTCTCTCCATCCCTCTGCCACATAAATAAATAAGGAAGAAATAAAATTGCTGGCCCTGCTCGGAGCGTCTGGCTGTGAAGGAAATGGGGGAAGGCCTGATTGTAGGGCCCCGGCAGCCAGCTAATCTAAGCCGATTGCAGGAAGGAAGAGCTTCAACCATCCATCAGCCTTTGGCAGGCGGCTTCCTGCGAATTCCTGCGTTTATCTTGGAAGGATGAAGAGCTCGGGCGATGCGTGGGACTCACCCTGCCCAATAAAGCATCATTTGTAAGTCCTGCCAGGCAATTGATGTTCCTGAATGTGACACCCAGGATGCCCCATTCAGGATCTTGGATGAAAGGAAGATCAAGGAAAGTAAAACACACCCTGAGCCACTCCAGGTTTAGGTGCCATAAATCTGTGGTCTTGATGGAAAAGGTTGCAATAGACTTTGGGGAGAAGAATCGGAATCTGTCTGATTTCTTCCCCTTCCTACCCTCTTTTCCTTCTCTTTCTCTCCCTTCCACCCTCCTCTCCTTACCTCTTTCTTCTTCCCCCCATCTTCCTTTCATTCTCTCCTCCTCTCTCCCTTTCTTTTTCTGCTGTTATAGGGGTCTCTTTCAAATCTCAGGTTATGTTTTCGTGGGATGGTAATTTGGTATCATTTCTTATTCCCTTACCTTCGCTAATCTATCCTAACCCCTTTACATCTCTCGTTTGAATATATACTTTCATATTTAGTACTTTCTTTTCTATTTTCCTTCTCTCCCCCCTTTCTCATTTAATAGTGTATTGTCTGGGTAGGGGAAGGGGAGAGGTAAGGGAAGAAGGAAGAGGGAAGGAGAGGAGGATGGAAGGGAGAGGAAGAGAAGGAGAAGAGGGTAGGAAGGGGAAGAGGAAGAGAGGAGTAGGGGAGAGGTAAGGGAAGAAGGAAGAGGAAGGAGAAGAGGGAAGGAAGGAAGAGGGAAGGAGAGGAGGATGGAAGGGAGAGGAAGAGAAGGAGAGAGGGTAGGAAGGGGAAGAGGAGGAGTAGGAGAAAGATAAGGGAAGAAGGAAGGGGAAGGAGAGGAGGAAGGAAGGAAGTAGAGAAGGGAGGGAAGGAGAAAAGAAAGGGAAAAGAAGATGGTGTTACAACAGGAGGAAGGGATGGTAAACAAAGCAACCCAAAATATACATTATAACCTATTAAATGAAATAACAAATGTATAAGAATGATAAATGTAAAGAAGAATGACAATTAGGTGAATGTACACCCAAAATGGTATGTAAGAGAATAAAAAACTTTTTTTTTTATTTTTAAAAAAAGGATCTGTCGGATTGGTCAGCTGGGCGAAGGGAGGCGGCATTGGATGGAAGCACCAGGGATGCCAAGCAAAACTTTTAGATATATTGCCTTGGTCTCCCGCACTCCATGGGCTCCCTTTCCAGCAGATAATGCCAGGCGTAACCTGTCACAGGAGGAGGAAGCCGAAATGTTTGGCTTTTGAGTTGTTCACACATAATCCCCCACGTTAAGAGCAGAAAGAGGATATCAAATAGGGATGAGGCAGAAGGCAATTTCTCATGAGGGCTTATTGTGCTGACATCCTTACCGTGTCCCTCCAAACCCATCTAACATTGGTGGGATGCACATTATGCATACGTGCATGAGTGTGCATGTGTGTACGTGTGTGCATACACGCACACACACACATACATACACCACAAGCTGCTGTGTATAAATAGTAAGCCTAAACTCCCTCACACTGAAGATGTAGCCTAGTTGGGTAATGAAACATCTGCAAGGAAGCAGACAACCAAGTTCAGAAAACACCCAGGACACCCACTCACCCTCCTCCTCCTCCTCCTCCTCCTCCTCCTCCTCCTCCTCCTCCTCCTCCTCCTCCTCCTCCTCCTCTTCCTCCTCCTCCTCCTCTCTGTAAACTCTATTCCCTTCTACCTAAGTAATGAAACATCTGCAAGAAAACCACCAAGCTCAGAGATCACCAAGGACCCCACAGTCCTGGCATCTGTCAGGCCTGCAGCCCTCTTTTCCTTTGGATCTTTGGCCTCCCACATTTCCTATTATTCTATTTGGCATTTTCTATGGTGGGGAAATGGCAGGGAGTTAGGTGATATGCAGCCATAACAACATTCTTTCTAGAAAGCCAAGGTCATCCTTTGTCTCTGCACCTGACCGGAACTGGATGGGTGGAAGCTGCCAGCGTGGCAGTGGGAGATTGGCCCATGGGGTGGACTTGTGGGTGTGGGGGGGGCAAGATCTTGAACTTTCAACTGGGTGGGGAAAACCGGGAAGCTTTCAGATTCGGGTTTTCCCAGATGTGCCAACGTGGCTCTCTTCATAAATTGGAACTTTGAGGAATCCTTTGCCTCGGACTCTGATTTACTTTTGGATGCTATTTGGGACCCTGACACCACCCTTCTTCATCATCCTATTTCTCCTCCTCCTCCTCCTCCTCTCCACAAATCCCTCTCCCCCCTAGCACTGATGATGTTACCTAACTGGGTTATGAAACATTTGCAAGAAAGCAACCAAGCTCAGAGAGCACCACGGACCCCACAGTCCTCCTCGTCTCCCTCCTAGCTGCTTCCCCCCCTCCTCCTCCTCCTCCTGTTTTCTGCACAACCCACTCCTTCTAGCACTGATGATGCTACCTAGTTGGGTCATGAAATGTCTGCAAGAAAATATCCAAGCCCAGAGAGCAGCAAGAGACTCCAAAGTTCAACCTTGAGCCACGAACATTCCCTTCTACCAGATTTTGTTCCTTTGGACCCTCAGCCCAGGTGGAAGGTGGGGCAGCCGGCCAAAAAATCTGCAGCCAGATGAGGATAGTTCTCATGACTGATTTACAGCTTGTCCAAAACAGCGAATTAAACAAAATAATCTCATCCATTACACAGTTCTTTGACCCCCCCCTCCCAATCAGCTTCTTACAGTAATTGAAATAATTTTAAGACAAGCTGATGTGACATGGATTATTACAAATACCTAGTTGTGCTATAAATAATCCTCCGTGTTGGGCCTTTCAGGACGCAGAGAGCTGCTCTCTGGCGCGTGATCTATGGATGGGATCTTGAGAGCCGGTGCTGAGCCATTTGCTTTCTGAAGCACCTGGACAAACCCATCTAGCCTTGAAATAGAAGGACAAAGGAAGTTATGTTCTCTGCCAGGAGCTGTTTATGGTCAGGCAGAGGCTGGTTGAGCTGGGGGAAGGAGTCAGACAGCTGAATCGGAGGAGGAGGAGGAGGAGGAGGAGGAGGAGGAGGAGGAGGAGGAGGAGGAAGAAGAAGCATGGGAGTCAGGGTCAACATCAAGGCAATCTGAGAGCTCCGAGGGGGAAGAGGGAATGGAGCTGGCAGAGAGAGACAGACAGACAGACAGACAGACAGACAGAGAGGGAGGGAGGGAGGGAGGGAGAGAGATGGACGGACAGACACACAGACAGACCACACTTTATCCACAATAAGGAGCCTGGTGGGAGGGAGGGAGGGAGGGAGGGAGGGAGGGAGAGAGAGAGATGGAGCCTGGGCCGTCTGTCAGCTCTCAAATGGAGAGTCAACAGCCCCCAGCTGTGGAGGTGGCTGATGAGGAAGAGGAGGAACAGCTGGGCCCAGTGCCTGACTGTCAGGGTTCCAAATAGCATCCAAAAGTAAATCCGAGTCCGAGGCAAAGGATTCCTCAAAGTTCCAATCTATTAAGAGAGCCATGTTGACACATCTGGGAAAACCTGAATCTGAAAGCTTCCCAGTTTTCCCCACCAGTTGAAAGTCCAAGATCTTGTTCCCACATCCACAAGTCCATCCCATGGTCCAATCATCCACTGCCATGCTGGCAGTTCCACCCATCCAGTTCCGGTCAGGTGCGGAGGTGCAGAGACAAAGGATAATGACCTTGGCTTTCTAGAAAGAATGTTGTTATGGCTACATAGCATCTAACTCCATACAATCCCCGCTCCCATTTTCCCACCATAGAAAAATGCATAGTAGAAGAAGTGGGGCAGGCCAAAGACCCAAAGGAAAAGAGGGCTGCAGGCCTGACACTGACGTGTGGATGCGCAGAAGGCAGAGGAGAGGAGAGCAGTGGAAATCTATGGGCCGGTCCTTGGGACAGAAGAGCCACCGCTGCTTAGCGAAGCCCCACCTGAGCTCTGGGGATAAAAGGCAGGGGACGGAGATGAATAGGTGTGGCAGACAACCATTCATCTCCCTGTCAGACAGACTTGTTATCCTGCGGAGAGAGAGAGACTCTCACCGGGGCTGCCGACACTCCTAATAATGGAATATTTGAGTTCACTTCCGAGGGTTGGTTGTGGTTGGGCAGCTGGGTCAGAACTCTGCCATCTTGGCTTTTTTGACTCTTCCCTTCAGATGCTGCTACCAGGAGTTCCAATCCTGCAACAGGGATGTGTGGATAAGAGAAATACTGAGAACCCTTTTCAAAAAAGCAGGAGAATTAAACCCAATAGCTAAGAAAGTGACTTCTCACCCCACACCTGTGACCCTTCCAGGCACACACACACCATGCAGCTCAATGCAGAGCATGGAAGGGTTTTTTTTAAAAAAATATTCTTTTTTACCAACAAGGAGATAATGGCCCCCGTTTATTTTAAAAATTAATTTTCCACTGTGCTATTTCGCTCCGTTGAAATGGTGCAAATTAAAAAAAAAAAAGAGGGAGAGAAATAAATTAGGTTTTCAAAAGAGGAAATGGCACAGGAGGAAGGATCCGCGCGGCTTAAGCAATATTGGGAGGAGAGGAAAGAGGAAATCAGTTTAGAAATAAATTAATGTGGCTAATAAAGCCGGGGAAAAAAAGTCAGGAGGTTATTCAAGAGCCAATTAAGTGAAGTTGTGGCGGCTTTAAGCGGAGGTTCAAGCCAGTCGCTAGCAAGGCCCCTTTCTATAAATTAAGACGCCGTTTCCCCGGTTTTCAGTTCTTTCTATTTTGGTCTGAAATGATGCCGATGGCTAAATTGTCTCTTGCGCGGGAGTGGAGTATAACATTAATTGATTAACACAAATAATGGAAGAAAGATATGTAACCTGGCATTTAGAAGTGAATAACAACAGCAGCGAGGTCTAATGGAAGAGGTTGCTGGAGAAGTTATTCTTCGTGGTTTATGGCTCCCGGGGGTCTTCACTCTTACTTGCAACATAAATATACATATTTACGGATAGAGGATACTTGTAGCTCAAGGTTGAACTGTGGGGTCCTTGGTGCTCTCTGAGCTTGGTGGTTTTCTTGCAGATGTTTCATGACCTAACTAGGGAACATCTGTTGTGGCCCACCAGCGGCCAGCGGAGCTGGCTGCAGATTCGGACAGTGAGGAGGGTTGGGGAGGAACCTGGGCCAGTCCTGGAGTCTGGGGAAGGCTCTGATGATGAGGGCTCTGTGTGGGAGGCAGAGAGGGGGCCAGAGCCGTATGCCAGTTATCAGCTGCCTTCAGAGTCGGAGATCAGTGAGGCAGAAGAACAGCTGGAGCCTGTTCCCAGTGTGCGCATGCACAGAGTTGCCAGACAAAGAGAAGAGCTAAAGAACCGGAGTTGACTTGGGAGGAAGGCCACAGATAGGCGATGAATGGCCCCTCCCAGAGGAAATAAAAAGGAGCAAAAGGGGAGGAGAGTTTGCAGGAGACAATTAGTTTGCTTAATTGGTTCGGGACTCTCCAAGACTCCTTGCCAAGTTTTGCAGATCTCGGCCTGGCAGCCCTCCAAGGGACACACTGTTATCTGGGTTGTTACCGACTTGTTCTCCAAGCAAGTCCGTTTCATCCCTTGCTCCAAGATTCCTTCTGCTAAGACTCTTGCTAAGATGTTCATCTCCCACATTTACCGCTTACATGGGGTGCCCGACCGCATCATTTCGGACAGAGGTGTGCAGTTCACCTCCGTGTTCTGGAGGGAGTTTCTGAAGCGGATTGGCTCTGCCCAGGGCTTAAGCTCCGTCCACCACCCTCAGACTAATGGGGCTTGTGGGAGGACTAATTCTGTACTGGAACAATATTTATGTTGTTTCATCAACTACCAGCAAGATGATTGGGTGGACTTGTTGCCACATGCGGAGGTGGCTTACCATAATTCTGTGCATAGCAGCACTGGGTTCACCCCTTTCCGTGTGGTGTTTGGCCAGGATTTTGTGCCCATTCCTGAGGTTCCTCGTGAGCAGCCCCAAGTATTGTCTCTGTCCGAGTGGAGTGACCACCTTCGGCACGTTTGGCCTTTGGCTCTTCAGACTTTGGACGCTGCGCATCGTGCTCATAAGAAACAGGCTGATAAGAAACGGACTAAGCCATCTGATTACAAAGTGGGTGATCAGGTTTATCTGTCCACCAAGTTTCTTCAGACTCCCCAGAAGTCCAAGAAGTTGGGGCCTAAGTATGTTGGCCCGTTTCCCATTGTCAAGGTCATCAACCCTGTTTCTGTCCAGCTTCAGCTGCCCAAACACCTCAACCGGGTTTACCCTGTTTTCCATGTTAACCTCATTAAACCTGTCTGCACTTCGTCTTTACGTCCGCCTGTTCCCCGCCACCCGCTCCGCTTTTGATTGACGGTGAACAACATTTCGAGGTTCGCGAAATTTTGGACTCTCGTAAATGCCGGAACCGTGTCCAGTACCTGGTGGCTTGGAAGCATTTTCCCCCCTCTCACGCTGAATGGGTTGACGGGTCCCATGTTCGGGCCCCTCAGTTACTCCGCAAGTTCTATTCTACTTATCCTGACAAGCCCTGATTTGGCCTGTTTCCTAAAACATTTTTTTTCTCTCTTTTCTCTCTCTTCCTCTCCCCTTTTTCCCCTTTTCGTGTCTTGTTGTTTGTCCATTTGTTTGTGCTTTATCGTTTCTGCAGGTCTGACCGCCTTTTTCTGGAGGAGGGCCGGATGTCAGCCTCTGCTTTGCTACTGCTTCGGCTGCCATTGAAATGGGGAGGGGGGCATGGTAATTGGGAGGGGAATCATTGCTGTGCTGGAGGAAGTTTCTAGATGCTGAATTGACCACCTTACTGTGTATGTGGAGGAAGGGAGTTTCCCGCCAAGGCCAACGGTCCAGAATTCCATCCTGGTGATGCCTTTCGAAGTTATCTCACACCTGACATTTGGGGGCAATATGATTGGACTGTGCACGGGGATGCCAAGGGGAGGGGAATGAATTACACATTATATTATTAGCTTTCACGCCTAATTAACCAGACTCAGCTTAGCTTTGCAACTGTTCATTTATGATTAGTAAAAGTACACTTGATTTCAATTCAAATGGAGTCCAGTGGTTTTCTTTCCTGATTCCTGAATGAAGTAATGCTGACACCTGCCCTCAGATGCCTTGGAGAATAGTTTGACTCCCTCTTCTTTGTGGCAACCCCTGAGATATTGGAACGCTGTTATCATGTCTCCCCTAGTCCTTCTTTTCATTAAACTAGCCATGCCCAGTTCCTGCAACCGTTCTTCATATGTTTTAGCCTCCAGCCCCCTAATCCTCTTTGTTGCTCTTCTCTGCACTCTTTCTAGAGTCTCCACATTCTTTTCTACGTCATGGTGACCAAAACTGAATGCAGATATTCCAAGTGTGGCCTTCCCAAGGCCTTATAAAGTGGTATTAAGAATTGTCCTCACTGTCAGAAAGTTTCTCCTTAGTTGCAAGCTGCTTCTCTCCTTGATTAATTTCCATCTGTTGCTTTTTCTCCTGCCTCCAGGGGCTTTGGAGAATAGCTTGACTCCCTCTTCTTTGTGGGCAATGATGCATTTCCAGTATTTTCCCTTTGGAATCAGATCAACCTCCGCTGCTCTCATGAAAAATGTGTTTTTGGAGTAACTTCTCATCTAGGCCTTCGCATTTGGCAAGTGGAAAGGAGGAGGCATGGAAAAGCCAATGGTGGCTTAAATCACCAATTCTAAGCATTAAAAATAAATAAAACATGCCCACCTTTGGCCACCCATCCGCCATCCGTCAGCCGGGAAACCAACAACTTTGTGTTTTACACACGGTGGTGCCTCAACACCCCTTCTCCCCGTGTCCGTCTTCCTGTTTTCCTTCCTTTTCTCTTCTTAAATACCTGTTTGATTTATTTCTCCCCTGGCAGATTTTAATTACCAGCCTTCTCCCATTCTTTGGAAAAGCCGCTGCCACCAAGAGATCCATCATCGTAAAAAAAAAAAATCTCACATGCAGGAAGAAAGTAGAATAGATGTTAACCTGCGATGGTGTGTGTCTTTGTGTGTGTCTGTGTGTTTGTGTGGGTCAGGCATGAGTGGGTGGCAAGCTAAAGGTTTGCCGTGTCTGATCGTAGCCCACCCGAGGGGCTCATCTCTGTTTGGTAGCCAAAGGAGCCAGTGTGGTCTGAAAACATTTTGTTGCCCTGTTGCCGTTACGGCTATGCACGCAGTCCTTGCCTTACAACAGTTCATTCAGCGACCGTTGAAAGTTACAAGACCGCTGAGTAAAGTAACTTCATGTGATGGTTTTTTCACTCTTACAAACGTTACTGCACCTCCCTGGTCAAAATTAAAAACGGATCCGTATTTATGATGGTTGCAAAGTCATACGATTCCCTTTTGGTGACCTTCTGACCAGCAAAGTCAAGTGGGGAAGAAGCCAGATTCACTTAATGACCATGCTACTAACTTAACAGCTGCAGCAATTCACTTAACAGCCATGGCAAGCAAGGTCATATAAGACGGGGCTCCGCTTGCTTCACAAACGCCTCGCTTAGCAAGAGATCATTTTGGGCTCAACTTGAGTGATTGCAATTTCAAGGATTGCCTGCCTGCCGAAGGCTGAAGTGGTACCTATTCATCTACTTGCATTGATGGGCTTTCGAACGGAGAAGTGGGCTGGATCTGAGGCCAGGAAATGGGAGCTCACCCCATTATGCAGCGCTTGGGTCTCAAACCTCAAGAAGCCCAGTTTTCAAGAAGAGATTGGACAACCGTTTGGGTGAAATGGTAGGGTCTCCTGCTTGAGAAGAGGGCTGGACTAGAAGACCTCCAATGTCCCTTCCAGCTCTAGTCTGAATTGAATTGCAGAGCAGAGAAAGAAAGAAAGAGGATGAGGGGACTGGGGGCTAAAACATATGAAGAAAAGTTGCAGGAATTGGGTTTGTCTAGTTCAGTGGTGGGTTTCAAAAATTGTTGGAACCTACTCTGTGGGTGTGGCCTCCTTTGTGGGAGTGGCTTGCCACCCATGTGACCGGATATGAAATTATGAATTAGTACTTAGGTCGGTCCAAGTAGCTATTCAGAAACTCTGGCATTGAAGCATGCAAATCTTAAAGCTGTCAAGTTACAAGATCCTTGCCAGTGGTGGGTTTCAAAAAATTGTGGAAGCTCTTCTGTAGGTGTGGCCTGCTTTCCGGGTCCACTGCTGGAACCTCTTCTAACCGGTTTGGTAGATTTGACGAACCGGTTCTACCGAATAGGTGCGAACTGGTAGGAACCCACCTCTGGTCCAGTTTAATGAAAAGAAGGGCTGGGGGAGACAAGAGCCAAGGTGGCGCAGTGGTTAAATGCAGCACTGCAGGCTACTGCTAGATCAGCAGGTCAGCGGTTCAAATCTCACCGGCTCAGGGTTGACTCAGCCTTCCATCCTTCCGAGGTGGGTAAAATGAGGACCCGGATTGTTGTTGGGGGCGATATGCTGACTCTGTAAACCGCTTAGAGAGGCCTGAAAGGCCTATGAAGCGGTATATAAGTCTACTGCTATTGCTATTGCTATGATAGCAGTCTTCCAATATCTGAGGGGCTGCCCCAGAGAAGAGGCACCTATTCCCCAAAGCAGCAGAGGGCAGGACGAGAAGCAATGGGTGGAAACTAATCAAGGGGAGAAGCAACCTAGAACTAAGGAGGAAAACAATCGAGCGACTTCCCTCCAGAAGTTGTGGATGCTCCAACAGTGGAAGTTTTTAAGGCGAAATTGGACAAGCATTTGTCTGGAACGGCATAGGGTCCCCTGCTTGAGCAAGGGGTTGGATTAGATGATCTCCAAGGTCCCTTCTGGCTCTGTTATTCTATGACTCCTTGGCATATATCTCCACTCATTCAGGCCTCAAACTCAGATAGATAATCCGTCACTTTTGGCATCCTGGAGGCCCTGGGATTCCACAGCGGTTTGAACCCCAAATTCTTGCAGGCCATTTTTCTCCTCTTCTGCCTGCTTTCATTTGATCTGACAAGAAGCTCAGCGGGGGAAACCTCTGGACTAGCAGAGACCGAAGAGATGAAAGAGAATCCCACATCTTTTTCTCCTTGCTTTGCTCTCATCCCCCCCCTCCCTCAAACCCCATTTTCTTGGCACGGGAAGAGAAGAGACCACAAACACATTTCTCTTCCCGAAGGCTGATTTTTTAAACAAAAAGATTGGACTGAGACCAAGAATCCTGATCAGCGTCATCTTGAATCTCTCTCTCTCTCTCTCTCCTTGACTCTATTCTGCCTAAGCATCGAGGAACCAAAGGACTCTGTTTCTGCCAAAGATGAAGGGGTGGTCTTGCTTGTCTGTCTTCTGAGGTCTTTCCTGCTTCTTCCTTTGAGGTGCTTTCACTGTCTGGAGCAGGAGAAGCAACAGGCTCCTTCGGCAATTGGCCCTCATCCTTTAAATCAGTGGTCTCCAACCTTGGCAACTTTAAGACCTGTGGACTTCAACTCCCAGAGTTCCTCAGCCAGCTTTGCTGGCTGAGGAACTCTGGGAGTTGAAGTCCACAAGTCTTAAAGTTGCCAAGGTTGGAGACCACTGCTTTAAATGAATCACAGAATGATAGAAGCAGAGAATTATGGAATCAGAGAATCAGAGAATCAGAGAATCAGAGAATCAGAGAATCAGAGAATCAGAGAATCACAAATTTTTAGAATCTGAGCATCACAGACTCATAGAATCACAGAACCATAGAATCATGGAATAGGAGAATCCTAGGCGCTGGAAGAGACCCAGGAGGTCATCTAGTTCAACCCCCTGCTCAAGCTGGAGACCCTACACCAGTGATGGCGAACCTTTTTGTAAAGGCGTGGCAAAATTGTTGTGCCCACACCCACAATTCAATGCGCATGCAAAGGGGGGGGGGGAGAGTTTCCACCCTCCCCAGGCTCCAGTGGCTTTCCTGAAGCCTGGGGAGGGTGAGAACGGTCTCCCCCCGCCCTCTGGAAGGCTGAAAATCAGCTTGCATGCCAGCAAATATGGCTTTGCAATGCCATCTGTGGGATGCCATAGGTTCACCATCACAGCCCTATACTACCCAGGACAAATGATTGTCCAATCTTCTCCCCCCCACAAAAATACCCCTCCAGCAATGGAGCCCCCACAAGTCCAGGAAGCAATCTGCTATCATGTCAGCCTTCTTCCTTCTCTTTCTATACATACATACCAAGTTCCCTAAATTGTTTATTCTGTGGCTCAGCCTCCAGACCCCTGAACATCTTCGTTGCTCTTCTCTGCACCCTTATGAAGCATCTCTTTTTGAATCATGGTGACCATAACTGGACCCATCAACCCAAGTGTGGCTCTACCAGGGCTATTTAAGTAACAAGAAAATAACCAGAAAGCACCAACGAATCTCACAGTTCAACCCTGAGCTACATATATTTTCTATTAAAAACATGTTATTTGCGATGAGATGGGGGGAAAAAAATTAAAGACATTTCCAGAGATGGTAAGTACTTCTCGACAAATTAAGCTTTTACAGTGACAGTTATCTGTGTCATCAGTTAGAGAAATGGAAATAAAAATGAGCTATTGAGTTTGCCAACATACCAGAGAAATGGTTGGCATGTAAATTACAAAAAGAAAAGAAAATGAAATTGAAATTATAAGTGGGAAATACTGTATGAACAGATAGTGTTCCCGTACAAAGGGCATTTATTAATGCTGTTCCATCTGGTAAGAAGGAAGTGATATCTTCTTAGAGAAAATAGATAAGTATCTAAAGAAACCAAATTTAGTGCAAATTACACAGGAGCAGAAACAGATTTATGGATGGACTTATAACAACAAGGGAAGTTATTTGAATAAATAAGAAAAAAGAAACTAGGAAAGACGTCTGGACCAGACGGATTCTCAGGGTCTCGTTACAAAAGTTTACAGGACGCACTTCTACAACCTCTACGGAAAAGGATGAACTAGAGGGAGGAAAAATGCCGGAGATCCAGTGGTTAAGGCACGGGGCCAGAACCTAGAAGGCTCTGAGTTCTAGATCTGCTTGAGGCATGAAAGCCAGCTGGGTAACTCTGGGACAATCACCAGGAGATGGTGAGTTCTAGCCTGCCTTAGGCATGTGAGCACTTTTCCTCCTTCCATCCCTCCCTCTTTCCGTCCATCCATCCATCCATCCATCCATCCATCCATCCATCCATCCATCCATCCATCCATCCATTCATCCTCTCTCTCTCCTCCCTCCCTCTCTTTCTTTTCTAATTTCCTTCCTTCTATCCTTCCTTCCTTCCTCTGTCCCTCCCTTCCCCTTTCTTTCTCTTTTCCTCCCTCCCTTTTCCTTCCATCCTTCCATCCATCCATCCTCTCTCTCTCCTCCCTCTCTCCCTCTCTTTCTTTTCTAATTTCCTTCCTTCCTCTGTCCCGCCCTCCCTTCCCCTTTCTTTCTCTTTTTCTTCCTCCCTTTTCCTTCCTTCCTTCCATCCATCTATGCATCCTCTCTCCCTCTCTCTCCTCCCTCCCTCTCTTTTCTTTCTAATTTCCTTCCTTCCTTCCTCTGTCTCTCCCTCCCTTCCCCTTTCTTTCTCTTTTCCTCCCTTCCTCTTTTCCTCCCCCACTTTTCTTTCCTTCCTTCCTTCCATCCATCCATCCATCCTCCCTCTCTTTCCCTTTCTCCTTTTTTCCCTCCCTTCCTCTTTCCCTCCCTCCCTTTTCCTTCCTCCCATCCATCCATCCATCCATCCATCCATCCATCCATCCGTCCATCCTCTCTCCCCCTTTCTCTTCTATTTTGTATTAATTTTACTCCTGTTTTTCAAACTTCCAATAAAATTATATTTTTGAAAAGCAAACAAAGAAGGTAAAATTTGTAGCAGCACCTCGGAATTAAAGTAATGAATTTAGACCACGCGCTTCGCAGAATTAAAAGAAATACCACTTTGTTCGGGGCATCTCAAACTGATAGATCAGTTGCAAGTTCAGGCAACTTCAAAGGGTTACCTAAATCTGTGGAGAAGACCAATGGAGAATATCCAAGGTGATTCCGTGGATCATCTATTCCTGAAGACAAAATGCCTTGAATATTTATTGCTGGAGGATAAATCATAGATTAACAGGGCTGGAAAGGACCTTGGAGGTGGTCTCATCCAACCCTGTGCTCATCCCAGACAAACTGTTGTCCACTCTTTTCTTGAAGATCTCCAATGTTGGACCAGCTACAACTTCTGAAGACAAACCATCCAATTTCTGAAGGCAGAAAGAACAATGGCAAACATTCTGCATGCGGCAGAAAGAGGGCTGAGGAAATATCTACAGACCCCCTAACATCCTGGATGCAAATGGTTTCAACCTCTTCCATCAAGACAGAACACAGGATAACAGAGTTGGAAGGGACCTTGCAGGTCATCTAGCCCAACCCTTGCCCAAGCAGGAGACCCTGCACCCTTTCTTGAAAGCCTCCAGTGATGAAGCTCCCACAACTTCTGAAGGCAACTTCTGTTCCATGGGTTGATTGCTCTCACTGTCAGGAAATTCCTCCTTGTTTCCAGGTTGAATCTCTCCTTGTTCAGTTTCCATCCATTGATCCTTGTCTGGTGCTTTGGAGAATAGCTTGACCCCCTCATCTCTCTGGCAACCCCTCAAATATTGGAAGGCTGCTCTCCTGTCTCCCCTGGTCCTTCTCTTCCCTAGACCAGCCAAGCCCAGTTCCTGCAACCATTCATCCTATGTTTATTGCATGCCAAAACCACTAGACACAAGGGCAGTCCCCCCCCTCATGCCAACAACGTTAAACCACGTAGTAGGTCTGTATTACCTACTATTCACCTTTCCTATTACCCATTTCCTTTAGCATCTTATGACTGTGTTGTTTGTATCGTAAGATTTGTGTTGGTTGTATGTTAAGAGTATGATCATGATTTCTCACTTGTTGTTTGTGAGAGCCTATGCAAAGGAGACAAATTCCTTGTGTATCCAATAACACTTGGCCAATAAAGAATTCTATCCTAGCCTATCCGACCCTACCCTACCCCAGGCATCTTCTATCCATCATCTAGCTTCTCTTCTCTTGTCCTCCCCTCCCCTCCATTCCATATTTTCTCTTCTTTTCTTTTCTCTTCTCTTCCCCTCCCCTCTCCTCTCCCCTGTCCCTCCCCTGTCCCTCCCCTCCAATTCCATTCCATATTTTCTCTTCTTCTCCTCCCTTCCCTTCCCCTCTCCTCTCCCCTGTCCCTCCCCTGTCCCTCCCCTCCCATTCCATTCCATCCCATTCCATTCCATATGTTCTTCTCTTCTCTTCTCTTCTCTTCTCTTCTCTTCTCTTCTCTTCTCTTCTCTTCTCTTCTCTTCTCTTCTCTTCTCTCCTCTCCTCTCCTCTCCTCTCCTCTCCTCTCTTCACCCCTCCCCTCCCCTCCCATTCCATTCCATATTTTCTCTTTTCTTCTCTTTTCTTCTCTTTTCTTCTCTTTTCTTCTCTTTTCTTCTCTTTTCTTCTCTTTTCTTCTCTTTTCTTCTCTTTTCTTCTCTTCTCTTCTCTTTTCTTCTCTCTTCTCCTCTTTCTTCTCTCCCCTCCTCTTCCATTTCATTCCATTCCATTCCATTCTATCCTATTCTAATTTTCTATCCTATTTTCTTGGCCATTGCATACTCAGGTGCACATTTTGACATCTATTCTGGATGGGTTTTTCACAGCAGTTTTATTGGTCTCTGTGTCTAATTTCCCCTTCTGCGGATGGATCTCCTGGGTTATCCTTTCAGGCGAAGAGAACTTGGGAGGCTGAAGAAATGGATGTCCTTGTGAAATGCGCCTCCTGCCCACCAGCCTTCCTGGCTTCCAAAGTGTTTGGGACGTGATCAAGTTCCCGAGTTTTGATTCCCCTTCTGTGGGGGTTTTTTATTGGCGCATTTGTTTTCTTTGGTTTAATTGCATCCTCCGACCAATATTGGGAAATTGGCTTGAGGCTAACGAGAGTGAAACGGTTTTTATTTGGTTTGGTTGTAAAACTGATGTTTCCAGCATTAACTTGGTGGGGGCTGTAACTATTTATGGAGGGCTATAAATGTGATGGAGGGACTTCACAGCCTTGTTAAGCGTTTCATGTGCCATTGGGGGAACATTTAGCCTAAAAGGGCAAGGAGAAGCCCCAGTGTGTGTAGGTGGGTATGGGCCATCTCCCCACTCCTTAGAATATAATAGAATAACAGACTTGGAAGGGATCTCGGAGGTCTTCTAGTCCAACCCCCTGCTCAGGCAAGAAAACTTACACCACTTCAGACAACTAGTTATCCAATCTCTTCTTAAAAACCTCCAGTGTTGGGGCATTCACAGCTTCTGAAGGCAACTTCTGTTCCACAGTTTCATTGTCCTCACTGTCAGGAAATTTCTCTTTAGTTCTAAGTTGCTTCTCTCCTTGATTAGTTTCCATTCGTTGCTTCTTGTTCTGCCCTCAGGTGCCTTGGAGAATAGCTTGACTCCTTCTTCTTTGTGGCAACCCCTGAGATATTAGAAGACTCCCGTCATGCACACCCTAGTACTTCTTTTCATTAAACTAGACATACCCAGTTCCTGCAACCGTTCTTCGTATGTTTTAGTCTCCAGTCCCCTAATCCTCTTTGTTGCTCTTCTCTTCACTCTTTCTAGAATCCCATCTGGATGCAATATTCCAGATGTGGCCTTACCAAGGCCTTATAAAGTGGAATCAACCCTTCAGGTGATCTTGATTCTCTCCCTCTGTTGATGCAGCCTAGAACTGTGTTGGCTTTTTGGCAGCTGCTGCACACGGCTGGCTCCTATTTAAATGGTTGTCCACTAGGACTCCAAGATCCCTTTCACAGTTACTCCTATTGAGCACAAGGTACCACCTATACTGTACCTGTGCATTTCGTTTTTCCTGCCTAAATGTAGAACTTTACTCTTTCCAGCATTGAATTTCATTTTGTTAGATAGCGCCCAATGTTCAAGTCTTTAAGGGCATAAAGGACGAAGACTTCATTTCCTCCAAGAGCACAAACCCAGGATGGTCAAGAACCAAAAGTAGAAATGCAGATTAGGCGAAACCTGGCTCAAAAACAGGAACTCTGAGAGGGAGCTTGGAGTCCTGGTGATCAGTTGAATATGAGCCAAAAAAGCTAATACGATTCCAGGTTGTATAAAAGCAGTGGCATACAATCAAAATCATGTGATTTTGTATATTAGTAGTACTAATATCATATTAGTACCACTTTATAAATCCTTAATCAGGCGACACTTGGAATATACTGCATGTCAGGCCTGCGGCCCTCTTTTCTTTCGGATCTTTGGCCTGCCACACTTTCTATTATTCTACTCTGCATTTTCTATGGTGGAAAATGAGAGGAAGGGATTGTATGGAGTTAGATGCTATGTAGCCATAACAATATTCTTCTTAGAAAGCCAAGGTCATTATCCTTTGTCTTTGCACCTCTGCACCTGATTGGAATTGGATGGGTGGAAGCTGCCAGCGTGGCAGTGGGAGATGGGACCATGGGATGGACTTGTGGGTGTGGGGGGGGAAAGATCTTGAACTTCCAACTGGGTGGGGAAAACCGGGAAGCTTTCAGATTCGGGTTTTCCCAGATGTGCCAACGTGGCTCTCTTCATCAATTGGAGCTTTGAGGAATCCTTTGCCTCGGACTCTGATTTACTTTTGGATGCTATTTGGGACCCTGACACTGCATCCAGTTTTGGCCACCACATCACAAAAAAGATGTTGAGACTTTGGAAAAAGGGCTGAGAAGAGCAACTAAGATGATCAAAGGCCTGGAAACTAAAGCATATGATAAATGGTTGCAGAATTTGAGTTTGGCCAGTCTAAAAAGAAGGACCAGGGGAGACATGACAGCAGCCTTCCAGTATTTGAGGGACTGCCACAAAGAAGAAGAGGGGACTCATCCTATTCTCTAAAGCCCCCGAAGGCAGGACAAGAAGCAACGGATGGAAACTAATCATGGATAGAAGCAACGTAGAACTAAGGAGAAACTTCCTAACACTGAGGACAATCAACCAGCGGAACAGAAGTTGCCACCAGAAGTTGTGGGTGCTCCATCCCTGGAGGTTTTTAAAAAGGGAGTGGACAGCCACTTGTCTGAAATGGTATAGGATTTGCTGCTTGAGCAGAGGGTTAGACTAGAAGACCTCCAAGGTCCCTTCCAGCTCTATTCTGATTGATGGACTTCCTGTATGGTAGAAAACACCAATTTGATTCTGGAATTTGTGAAAACATGAACAATCTGGCTGGGATGCACTTAGTTTAGAGTGCAGGAAGAAAAATGCTCCAATACGTACACAAATCTCTTGCAAAGAGACAAAAATGCCATGCTGCCCCCCCCCCCCCAATTAATTAAGATGCAAGAGATCCCCCCCCAATAAATTGAGGTGTCACAGGGACTACAGACTTGATCTTAGTCAAAAGACATCTATAGGTTTGCATGAATCTAAACAGGAGTATAGAAGCTTACCAGGAGCCAAAGTCCGAAAGGAGGGCATCAGGACAAAAATAAATTGAATTAATAAAATTAATTGCCTGTGAAATAAGGTACACCTTTTAGAAAATTAATTAATCTCTAGGTTCATATTCCAGCCATTCTGCTTCTCAGGCACGGAGGACCCTTACGCTTGGAAACCCCCCAGTAAGCACACAACCCCCCTGCTCTTGTGAGCAGAAGCAGCTGAAGGTGGAAAAAAGAGGGGAGGCGGCCTCCTGCCTTCAGAAATAACATGTGTCTGTGTGTGTGTGTGTGTGTGTGTGTGTGTGTGAGAGAGAGAGAGAGAGAGAGAGAGAGAGAGAGAGACAGAGAGAGACAGAGAGAGAGAGACAGAGAGACAGAGAGACAGAGAGACAGAGAGACAGAGAGACAGAGAGACAGAGAGAGAAAGAAAGAGAAAGAAGAGGAAGGGAGTGGTAAAGAGGAGAGGCACCCAGAAGGGAGAGAGGAAGAGGCAAATTTGGGGAAGGAAAGAGAAAAAAGTGTAGAGAAAAGAAAAGGAGAAGAAAAGGAAGGAAGGAAGGAAAGAAAGGAGAGGAAAGGAAAAAGTGAATGAAAAGAGGGAAAGAGAAAAAGAGAAAAAATAGAAGAAAAGGAAAGGAAGGAAGGAAGGAAGGAATAGAAAGAAAAGGAAAAGGAAAGGAAAAGAGAAGGGGAGGGGAGGAAAGAAAAGAGGAAGGAGGGAAGGAAGGAAAGGAAAGGAAAGGAGCTGAGCTTACAAAAGGGTTACAAGCCCTCAGACTATTTCTCTGCTCCTTCCAGCCACGCTCAGTTTCCCATTTGCTAATTCTGATTTATACTGTTTGCATTTCGCCTGGATGCTTCATTCTCTCGACTTACATGGGAAGCCTGGTTCTGGAGGAGCTAATTAATTCACTACTACCCAGCCATTATTAAATCCCCCCCCAATAAATCATGTCAAGACTTCAGATGTCACCGCCGGCATTAACCCATTATTTAGCTGGCTTTTGAGATCTGCTCGGTGTCGGTTCTGCCCACCTCCCTCGAGATGCCCAACAGCCGAGCTCCAGGGTCCAGGACCACCAGGGCATCTGTGGCTGGCTTGAACTCCAGGCATTTTTGGGGTAGTCAGCGCGGCAACAGCTGGGAACTCTATTCACCCACCATGGAAGGGGAGAAAATATTGGTTAGGGTTAGATTGGACAACCCTTTGCCCAAGGATGGCATAAAGATTCTTGACCAGTGGTGGGATTCCAAATCTTTTCCTACCAGTTCTGCTCTTTGCACCAGGGGTGAAATCCAGCAGGTTCTGACAGGTTCTGGAGAACTGGTAGCAGAAATTTTGAGTAGTTCGGAGAACTGGAAAATACCACCTCTGGCTGGCTGCAGAGCGGGGAGGGATTAGGGATTTTGCAATATCCTTCCCCCTGGAGTGAAGAAGGAATGGGGATTTTGCAGTATCCTTCCCCTGCATCCTTCCTCTTGGAAGGAATGACCCGGCTTGGCTCCCGCTTTCGATCTGCTGCCCGATGACTGAACGGAGAAGCGAAGAGGCAGGAGAGATGAAGCGGGAGCCAAGCCGGGTCATTCCTTCCAAGAGGCAACTTTCCCATCGAATGACGCGCTGCCCTGGCCTTGAGGAGACCCTCTGCAGTCCCCCTCCTCTGGCCAGGATGCCAGCGAGAGTGTTGGGTGGAAGGAGGGATTCTCATTCTCTCTCTCTTCCCCCCCTCTCTCAAATGGCAAATCCGAGCAGCCGCTGCTGGGAGCCCGTCCCCTGCCTTCTCCCAACCCCCACACCCCTCCTCTCAGCTACTTTCTGCCTTGTGGACCTAGAACTCATTGCTGTCTCCAGGCTGGCTCTCCTCCCCTCTCATCATGGAAGGCGTCTCACAAAAACCACTGCACGGCAGTTGGAAACTGCTGCACGGTGTTTTGTTGGCATGTGCGCACCCGCGCACTTGCGCATCTTAGAGGGAACATTGGCCTGCAATGGCTTTCCCAGGGAGCAGCACCAGAGCAGGTGTGGCAAAGTAAACCAGCATGGCCTGTCATGTCATGGGAGCATCTTGGGTGTATTGCGTGCACGTAGGAGAGGCCAGGGCTCAGGAGGGTTTAAAGGGTGGAGGGAAGTACGGAATTGCAGGCTTAACTTAATTTCACTCCTGTTTTGCATTGTGGGATGGTTAGAAATGCTGTAACAGACTGATAAAGGTTACACTTAACACGAACTACCAGTTCAGCCGTTTTGTTTGTGTTCTTCACCTGAACGGAATGCAGGAAGGACCTGGTTCTTTGCCAAGGAATGGATGCTGGGCCTTCTTAAGCTCCTGAGATGCTTCTACATGGCAGAAAATCACAGATTTGCAACTGATTTATTCGCAAAGGGGAGATTGCTAAAAAAAAACGTCCTATAGCAAATAGGTGGGTTGAAGGTTCAGTTGATGCCTCTGGTTTGGGGACAGTTTTTAATTAAATTAATTAATTCATTAAAATTGAATACAGAGTAAACTTAGGCAGGGGGTTGGACTAGAAGACCTCCAAGGTCCCTTCCAACTCTGCTATTCTATTCTATTCTAAAACCATAGAACATGCACTTGGTTTACTTCTTCTCCTGGTCTTCTCCACTTTCTGGAGTTGGAATGTCTTTATTTATTTAACTTACATCTCGCTGTTATTATTTTTATAAAGAACTCAAGGTTGGGAGTGGAGGTCTTCTAATCCAGCCACCTGACCAGGTCAAGAGTCTTTATACCATCCTGGACAAAAAGTTGTCAAATATCTTCTTGAAAACCTCCAGTGTTGGAGCAAACAGATTGAAACTGATTAACAGAGTTGGAAGGGACCTTATAGGTCATCTAGTCCAAACTCCCACTCAAGCTCAAGGAGATCCTACACCATTTTCTAACAGATGGCAGTCCAGTCTCTTCTTGAAAGCCTCCAGGGATGAAGCTCCCACAATTTCCGAAGGCAACTTCTGTTCCATGGGTTGATTGTTCTCACTGTCAGGAAATCCCTCCTTATTTCTAGGTTGAATCTCTCCTTGGTCAGTTTCCATCCATTCTTCCTTGTCTGGTGCTTTGGAGAATAGCTTGAGCCCCTCCTCTCTGTGGCAGCCCCTCAAATATTGGAAGATGCTCTCATGTCTCCCCTGGTCCTTCTCTTCACTAGACCAGCCATGCCCAGTTCTTGCAACCATTTGTCTTATGTTTTAGCCTCCAGTCCCCTCATCATCCTGTTTGCTCTTCTATGTACTCTTTCCAGAATCTCAACATCTTTTTAATAGTGTGGTGACCAAAACTGGATGCAGGAGTCTAGGTGTGGCCTTACTAGAGCTTTATATAAACACAACTATGGAAGGCGAGCTGTTCCATTGATTAATCGTTTTCCCTGTTGGGAAATTCCTCCTTAGTTCCAGGTTGGATGTCCCTCTGAGGAGCTTCCATCCATCGCTTCTCCTCCTGCCCTCAGGGGCCTTGGAGAATAGCTCTTGGCAAACAGAAGACCCTCCCTCTTCTCTGCGACAGCCCTTCAAGTATTGGAAGAGGCTGTGTTGATTTCCTATTTTTAACTCCATTCCCCCCCCCCCAATGTCTGCCAGAAGCAGTTTCTCTTTGCAACGGATGCAGCGACAGTAAACAGAGGGACAATGCTAACCGTTGGTGTCATGAAAAGAGGCATCAGAAGCGCCAAGTGGCTGGAAACCACCCCAGCTCCCCTCCCCCCCCAGCTCCTTTCCTTATCTCCTGGAACACTCAGAAGCCCTCTGGCCCAGCAGGTGTGCAAAGACAATTAGATTCCTCCCATCCTATACATGCCTCTCTTCTTGTTCTTGACTTTGGAGACTCTCCAGAGCTCTTTGAGCGAGTCCTTCTGAATCGCCTGGCCACAGCAACTCCCGGCTGGGCGTTAAAGGAGACCACCAAGGGGGCTCTATTGATAGCGCAGTTGCTGTTTAAGAGATAAGCCCAGGGGAATTGAAGGAGGAGTTTTGCAAAAGGGCTCTTTGCAAACAAAGACACTTTGGGTATTGCGTGAGACAGATTGATTGATTGATTGGGAGGGAAGGGAGGGAAGGAAGGAAGGAAGAAGAGAAGAAAAAGAAAAAGAAAAGAGGATGCTGTTATTACAGCAATCATCCATGAGTGACTTTCAGTGGCTATCAGTTGCACCATGTGGGAAATAATGATAGACAGACAGAGACAAACATAGATAGATAAATAGATAAATAGATAAATAGATAAATAGATAAATAGATAAATAGATAGATAGATAGATAGATAGATAGATAGATAGATAGATAGATAGATAGATAATGATGGGGATGGGGATGGATAGACACACAGAAAGATGGATATGGAGATGATAGATAGATAGATAGATAGATAGATAGAGACAGACAGACAGACAGACAGACAGACAGACAGATGGACAGATAGAGAGAGAGACAGACAGACAGATAGACGGATAAATGGATAGATATAGATAGATGGATGGATAGATAGATAGATAGATAGATAGATAGATAGATAGATAGATAGATAGATAGATAGAGATAGATTGATGGATGGGTAGATTGAGATAGATGGATAGATGGATAGATGGATAGATGGACAGATAGACAGATAGACAGAGAGATAGATAAATGCATACATACATACATACATACATACATACATACATACATACATACATACATACATATGTGTATGAGGATTTGACAAGATGGTAAAATGTTTGCTGCTGAAATGATATTATTTTGCCTTAGAAGGCAAGCAAAGACATTAATATGGTGGAGGATTTATATATTTGTTTAGAAATGCTGGAAAGGTCTTTGGGCTGCATAGATTGCCAGGTGGGAAGACATCCTATGCAACACTCTGCTCCTGGCCAGAATCCTCTAAACCAGGGTCTCCAACCGGGGCAACTTGAAGTCTTCTAAGCTTTAACTCCCAGGATTCAATCATGGAATTGTAGAATTAGAGGCCTGGAAGGGACCCTGGATATCTTCCGGTCCCATCCTCTACCCAAGGCAGGGAGACCATCCCAGACAAATGGATGTTCAATCTTTTCTTGAAAGCCGCAAGCAATGGAATTCCCACAACAGTCACCACCAAGAACCTCACAGTCCTCCTCCTCCTCTCTGCAAACCTCACACCCTTCTGGCACTGATGATGTTACCTAGTTGGGCCATGAAACATCTGCAAGGAAACCACCAAGCTCAGAGAGCACCAAGGACCCCACAGTTCTCCTCCTCCTCCTCCTCCTCCTCCTCCTCCTCCTCCTCCTCCTTCTCCTCTTCCTCCTCCTCCTCCTCCTCCTCCTCCTCCTCCTCCTCCTCCTTCTCCTCCTCCTCCTTCTCCTCTTCCTCCTCCTCCTCCTCCTCCTTCTCCTCCTCCTCCTTCTCCTCTTCCTCCTCCTCCTCCTCCTCCTCCTCCTCCTCCTTCTCCTCCTCCTCCTCCTCCTCCTCCTTCCCTCTCCTCCTCTCCTTCTCCTCTTCCTCCTCCTCCTCCTCCTCCTCCTCCTTCTCCTCCTCCTCCTCCTCCTCCTCCTTCTCCTCCTCCTCCTCCTCCTCCTCCTCCTCCCTTCTCCTCTTCCTCCTCCTCCTCCTCCTCCTCCTCCTCCTCCTCCTCCTCCTCCTCCTCTCCTCCTCCTCCTCCTCCTCTCCACTACCTCCCCTCCCTTCTAAGCACTGATGATGTTACCTCTGAGCTTGGTGGGTTTTTTGTAGATGTTTCGTGACCCAACTAGGTAACATCATCCGTGCTAGAAGGGAGCGGGGTTTGTTCAGAAATGAACCAGGACTGCAGGTCAACCCTGAGCTACAAATATTCTCCTCTATTGCTCTCTCTCTCTCTCTCTCCTCTCCCCACCTCCCTCCCTCCCCCTCCCCTCCTCTCTCAACCAAGCACTGAAAGGAACCAAGGGCCCCATAATCCTCCGTTCCCTTCTAGGACTCTTGATGTTTCCTAGTTAGGTCATGAAATGTCTGCAAGAAAACCACCAAGCTGAGAGAGCACCAAGGACCTCAATGCCTCCTCCTCCTTCTCCTCCTCTTCCTCTGCAAACTCCATCCTTCTATCACTGATCACGTTCCCTAGTTGGGCCACGAAACTCCTGCAGGGAAGCAGCCAAGAAACCCCCCCAGTTTACCCTGAGCTGCAAATATTCCCCCCCCCCATCAATATAATTTGTGCCTTTAACATTTCCCCCCTTCGATCCGATTACAAATCACAGCTAAATCTGGAAGGGAGCGTTGCTATAGCCCTCCTTTTTTATTTATTTTAAAGGCAGCATTAGACGCTCCGCAGGTGTGGAGACCTGCTATTCTTACCAAGCTCCCCAGGCAGAAAATCAATTCCCCTCTTTTGTGAATTGGTGTTTCTGCTGATGGGGAAGCTCTCCGGCTGACCCAATCCATTCCGGAGAGAAGAGAAGCGAAGGCCTCCTCTCGCCTTTCCCCAGAATTACCAGCCACCCAGAGCGGCAGCGTTTCGGATTCTCACGACGGAGATCAGAAACGCTGAAAAGAGTTACCGCGTTCGGGCAAAAGGAAATTTAATAACAGATTAATCTTCTGCCTCGTTAGCGACAAGCTGATTTGGATCCTTGCTTTCAGGTTGGAAAACTCCGCTCTTCAATTGCAAACACTAATCGTAATATATGACGTTGTCTGCTTTCTCTTCTATTTTTTTTAATTACGGTTTATTAAAAAAAAATCCTTTTGTTTGTAACGCTGGTCTGTGACCGTAATAAAAGATAGATTGATTCGCTGCTCAGTTGCCAGAAGAGGTTTCCCAAGCACGTTTATCATCATAAAAGTGTCCCAATGGTGCATATTTTTCAAGAGCAATATAGCAATAACAGTAGACTTATATACCGCTTCATAGGCCTTTCAGCCCTCTCTAAGCGGTTTACAGAGAGTCAGCATATTGCCCCCAACAATCCGGGTCCTCATTTTACCCACCTCGGAAGGATGGAAGGCTGAGTCAACCCTGAGCCGGTGAGATTTGAACCGCTGAACTGCTGATCTAGCAGTAGCCTGCAGTGCTGCATTTAACCACTGCGCCACCTCGGCTCTGGACTTTCTGATTTTTCTTTGAAGACGTTTCGCTTCTCATCTAAGAAGCTTCTTCAGCCCTGACTGGATGGTGGGGAAGAGAAGGATTTTATACTCCTTGCAGGCAGCTGGTCATTTGCATCCTTTTAGAGGGTCCTTGAGGCCACTTGGAGGTTTATCTCTGTCCTCAGGGTCACCTGAGTGGTGCAAATGTTCCTACAGTCTGCAGGAAGATCATTGTAGATTTTAGAAAGAGCCGGCATGGTCCTACTCCACTCAGTATCAAGGATGCAGCTGTAGAGGTGGTCAGCAGTATGAAGTATCTGGGGGTGCAGACAACCAACAATCTGAACTGGTCTCTCCACCCGTCATCCTTCGTGAAGCCTGCAAACCAGCATCTGCATTTCCTGCCTCGAATGAGGAGAGCACCTCTTTCTTCTTCTGTCCTGCCCCCTCTTTTTACAGAGACACAATCAAGAGCGTTTTAACAAACTGAATCCCTGTTTGGTTTGGTGATTGTAGTGCCTCAGATAGAAAGTCCCTACAGAGAGTGACGAGGACAGTGGAGAATAGTATAGGAAGCTCGCTTCCTGTCATTCAGGGTGCTGCTTACAAGCCTATGGGCCTAGACCTTGAAGCATTATTAGAGACCCCACACACCCACTTCACTGTTTCTGTTGCTCCCCCTGGGAGGGGGTTTTAAAGTATTTTTAGCAGGACTACTAGATTGTGTAACAGCTTCCATCCGGTAAACTTGCAAGATTCGTTCCCCTCGCCATGTACATGTATACTCCTGAACTAGACTGTGTTGTTTCTCTGTGTTGTAATATATATGTGGATATATACCAGGGGTGGGTTTCAACCGGTTCGCGGCGGTCCCCACGAACCGGTTGGTCGGCAAACCTGGAAGTAAGTAACTTCCGGGAACGGCAAAGGGCCCACCCGCCCTCCCGCGCTCCTTACCGGTCTTTGAAGGCTTCTGCGCTTCCACGCAGGCGCATGGCACATACAGCGCCTGCGTGATTCTCCGCGAGCAGCTGGAGCATCGCGCAGGCCCTATGACGCATGCGTGATCTGCGCGCGTGCACAAGGACGCCGCCGGCCCCGTTCCAACTGGTTCAGTTGGAACGGGATAAGCAACCCACCACTGATATATACATAACTTTGCATTTATTTATTTTGTCATGTTTTTGTACTGTATATTGGAAGCGGAGACCCTTTGAGAGCCGAGGTGGCGCACTGGTTAGGGTGCAGTACTGCAGGCCACTTCAGCTGACTGTTATCTGCAGTTCAGCGGTTCAAATCTCACCGGCTCAAGGTTGACTCAGCCTTCCACCCTTCCAAGGTGGGTGAAATGAGGACCCAGATTGTTGTTGGGGGCGATATGCTGACTCTGTAAATCACTTAGAGAGCGCTGAAAGCCCTATGAAGCGGTATATAAGTCTACTGCTATTGCTATTGCTATTGTAGGCAACAAAATTTCACTTTAACATGTGCCGATCAGTGGACATTCAAAATGACAATAAAGTTATTCTAAGTTTAAGTGCCTGAATTTGGATCATGTGACCATGGGAAAGTCATAAGTGCAAGGATTGGTCATAAGTCAATTTTTCCAGTGCCCTTATAAAATTGTTGTAAGTTGACAACTACCGGTATTAAACCTGGTAGATGCTGGTGAAAAATGTGCTCCTTTGCACACTTCACCTAGCGAATGGTACCCAATCCCTCTAACAAGCAGCTCCTTTTTATTCCAAAAATAATGATGAATTTCTTAAATAAAGTCGAAAGCGTTTCCGTGCAGATATTTAATTACTTCCCCCTTCTGTCACATTAAATGCAACATACAGTATTTGGCAGGAAATTTCTGCAGGTGTTCTGCAAATTCTGCTCCGTAAAATAAAGGTTGAGATTGGAGGAAAAAATGAAAGGTATTCCATTTATCTTTTAAATGGAATAAAATTAAATATGGTTAACATCGTCATTTTGCACTCACGGATTTCATTGTTCTCCCCTCCTCTTGCATTCTACAATCTACTATTATGCAAAATCTGGGTGGGGAGGGGCCCAATCCTCCACCAGTCCTCCCCAAAAGCTCTTCCCATTTTAGGAGCCAACGGTCCTCCCTTCCGTCCGAATCGCCTTTGAAAATGGATTTTTCGCGCACCAAAACTGGATGCTGAAATCAATCAGAGCAGACGTCTGTTTTCTCTTCCTCTTGAGCGGTTTTATTTTATTTTATTTTATTTTCAACCGGGTGTCATCCTTGCCAAGATCATTCTTGGGTTTGAAGCTTTTACTGTCAAGTCAGGTTTATTTTCGATATTTTACATTTTGCTTTCTTGACGACGTGCTGTCAAATTGCTTTCAGAGAAGTCGTGTCGGAATTTCTGATTCTCATATGAAGGGAGATGCATTCCGATGATCCGTAGGTAGGTAGGCTGGTAGACTTTTAACCCGGAGGCTTTTAAAATAAGCCAGGAGAAGTTTGGAGTTTGAAGGTCAGCAAGCTTTAAGGCTGCTCTCTGTTTTTATACTAATGGCTTGCCTGGTCAGTATTGGTGGGACAGTTCTTGATGGTTCCTTGATTAGGCTGCTGTTTATTGTTAGCTTCTTTGTTTGAGTTGGTCGTTCCTTGGTTAAAGTATTGTCTGCTCCTTGATGTTGGTTGGTAACTGATGATGTTGCCTAGTAGGGTCATGAAATGTCTTCAAGAAAACCACCAAGTTCAGGGAGCAAAAGGACCCCACGGTTTTCCTCCTCCCCCTCCTCCTCCAATCCCACTCCCTTCAGCATTGATGATGTTCCCTAATTGGGTCATGAAATGTCTACGAGAAAACCATCAAGCTCAGAGAGCACCAAGGACCCCACAGTCCTCTGTCTCCTCCTCCTCCTCCTCCTCCTCCAATCCCCCTCCCTTCCAGCATCGATGATGGGTCATGGAATGTCTACCAGAAAACCATCAGGATGAGAGAGCACCAAGGACCTCATAGTCCTCCATTTCTTTCTCCTTCTCTTCCTCCTTCTCCTCTCCCTTCTGGAACTGATGGTGTTACCTATCTGGGTCATGAAAGAGCGGCAAGAAAACTGTCATGGTCAGACAGTACCAAGGATCCCACGTCTCCATTTCCATCACATGTCTTCATCTTGTCTCCCCTTCCAAAATGAAGTCCCAAATACCAACCCCTTACCCAACACCCTTCATCCCTCTGGTGACAACGATCAAACCAATCACCTGATGGGCCTCATATCCCCTTGGGAAGTCCCCAGGAGCACTGGCCAAACTACATTTTCAGGGCCTTTGGGAAAAGTGTCAAGGTGGGCAGTCTTATCTCTGCAGGGAGGATGTTCCACAGAGAGGGAGCCACCACAGAGAAGGTCCTTCTTCTCGGTCCCACCAGATGGGCTTCTTTAAAAGAGAGGACCCATAATGCCTCCTCTCTGCCTGCTCTGGTGGGTCATGTAGATGGAAAAGGTCCTTCCATTAACCTGGTTCCAAACCATGTAGGCCAGTGGGAGTCAACCTGGTCCCTACCGCCCACTAGTGGGCGTTCCAGCTTTCACGGTGGGCGGTAGAGGGGTTTCCTATAACTCTGCTTTATAAATGTTATAAAGTAAAGTTACTTCCCTACTTTATGAATCACCATTAATGTGGAACCGGTGGGCGGTTAGAAAATTTTACTACTCACGGAGATACAAAAGTGGGTGGTAGGTATAAAAAGGTTGACTACCCCTGATGTAGACTATGGCAAGTTTTCTATCTAGGATTCAGAAGGTCCAAAACAGCTACTAGTTCTCCAAGAGAACCTCACCTTCCATGAACTGATCCAATCTCCTTTTAATACCACCCTACTTGGCTGCCCTTCTGCCATCCATTGGCAGTGAATATCCGTAATTTTAATTATATTGCATTTGCCACTCAGTCTTTTCTACCCCTTTGTGGATTTTATCATTATTTTTTACAGGCACCGTCTCCTTTTCCCCCTGGGGAGATTCATCATCATTTGTTTTTTGATCTGCAACGTTTTCTAGCCAAAGCAATCCCAAAGTCTTGAATAATGCAGGTTTCCTGGCTCTCTCCAGCTGGTGCTTGTTTCGGAATATTTGACTTGGGTATTTTCCCCAAGAAGAACTACGTACAGATAATCTTCGACTTACAACAGTTTGTTTAGCGACCGTTCAAAGTTATAACAGCACTGAAAAAAAAGGGGGGGTTATGTTTTTCACACTTATGTCCATTGCAGTCACATGATCAAAAATCGGATGCTTTGCAACAGACTCATATTTATGACGGTTGCATTGTCCTCCTTTTCTGACTTTCTGACAATGGGGAAGCCAGATTCACTTAACGACGGTGTTACTAACTTAACAGCTGCAGCAATTCAGTTAGTAACGGTGACAGGAATGGTCGCAAAATGGGGCAAAACTCACTTTACAACGGTCTGGATTGGCAATAGACATTTTGGGCTCAGCTGTGGTCGTACGTTGAGGAGTTACCTGTATACACACACCTGCAGGGAAGAAACTTTCTGTGGGTTCCATTCTAAACCCCCCCCACGGGAATAAAATAAGGGGAAGGGAAGTTCAGCCCCCCAACATGCCAGCAGGCAGGAGAGGCCATGGAGATTTGAGCTGGAAGATTGGCAGGGTCAACCAGAGGGTATTTATTTATTGATACTGATTTACACAACCTCCAATCTCGCAGATGCAACCGAGGAGATGAAAGAATAAAGCATCCATTTCCCAGCCGAAGAAACACAAAGGGACCGGGCTCCCTTAGGCGCTTGGCCCCCTGCCTGAGAAATCGGCCTCTCAGGGGTTCGGGAAGGTGAGCAGCCTCAGGGTCAGCCAAAGAAAAGGGGAATGGGTTCTCCAAAGCCCCCGAGGGCAGGAGGAGGAGAAGAAGAAGCAATGGGTGGGAACTAATCAAGGAGAGAAGCAGCCTGGAATTAAGGAGAAACTTCCTATCAGGGAGGACAATCAACCAGGGGAACAGCTGGCCACCAGGAGTTGTGGGGGCTCTCTCACGGGAGGGCTTTGAGAAGAGACCGGACAGCTATTTGCCTGAAGTGATATAATGCCATGATGGCAAACCTATGTTGCCTGGCACATGTAGCATCGCCCGTTCCTCTTCTGGGTTTCTGGGGCACATGCACACGCAGCGATCAGCTGCCCCCCATGCGCGCGGCAATGGCGGAAACAGGAAGTGCAGGCCTTCCGTTTTTCTGGCATGCGCGCCAGCCAGCTGATTGTCGGGTGTCCATGCTCAGCAGTAACTGGAATAGCATGCGCACCAGACACCAGAAGTTCACTTTGCGGCACATGTTTGTCCCCTGGGCAGCTCCTCTTCCTGTGTGTTTGTGCTCCCTTTTTGGCACTGGTGTAATGTCTCCTGCTTGAGCAGGGGGTTGGTCTAGACCAGTGTTTCCCAACCTTGGCAACTTGAAGATGTCTGGACTTCAACTCCCAGAATTCCCCAGCCAGCATTCGCTGGCTGGGGAATTCTGGGAGTTGAAGTCCAGACATCTTCAAGTTGCCAAGGTTGGGAAACACTGGTCTAGAAGACCTCCAAGGTCCCTTCCTTCTCTTCCGTCCCGTTCCGTTTCGGGGTTGAATTGTGGCGTTCTTGGTGCTCTCTGAGCTTGGTTACCTTCTTGCAGACGTTTCATGACCCAACTAGGTAACATCATCAGTGCTAGAAGGGAGCCGGGTTTGTTCAGAAATCAACCAGGACTGCAGGTCAACCCTGAGCTACAAATATTCTCCTCTATTGCTCTCTCTCTCTCCTCTCCCCACCTCCCTCCCTCCCCCTCCCCTCCTCTCTCAACCAAGCACTGAAAGCACCAAGGACCCCATAATCCTCCCCCTCCTCCTCCTTCTCCTCCTCCCCCTTTTCCTTCTAGCATGGATAATGTTACCTAGTTTGGGTAATAAAACCTTTGGAAGAAAATAAGGAACTCCAGTAGTCATCACCCTTTTCCTCCTCCTCCTCCTCCTCCTCCTCCTCCTCCTCCTCTCCCTTCTAGCACTGATGATGTTACCTAGTGCAGAGCCCTAATTCGTACGTTCATTGTTATGCTTTCGAAGTAGATAATGTATTCTGTTCCTTTAAATATTCAAAAGTTTGTGGCTCAGTGCTGTGACCCCGGCATGGAGACAGATGCGGGAACAGCTGTCTTTCCTTCAGGGGGTGAGTGGTGTGAAAAGAGACAGGTTTAATCAAATAACGTTGTTGATTGTACACACTGGCATGATCTGAAAAGAGGGAATCTTACTCATGTAAAAGGAACACAGAAGGCATTCCAATGGTTCAGCCAAAGCGTTCCAGACTTAGGGAGAATCGGTGTTTCTCAGCTTCAGCAAATTTAAGGTGTGGGGACTTCAAACCGGTGGTGGGTTGCAGGCAGTGTGCCCCAGTAGGGGTGTACCGGAGCCTTCCCGGAGCACTGGATACCGTTCCGGTACGCTGCTCTGGAGGGCCCACCGACCCACCCGAGCTCTTCACTGGTCTTCTGGGTCTTTGGCGCTTCTGCGCACTGTGCGTACCGCGCCTGTCCAACACTCCGCTGAGCAGCTAGAGCGTCGCAGAGGCTTGCAGAAGCGGTAAGACGCATCCGTGCGCTGCGCATGTCCATGTGGACGCTGCCAGGCCTATTCCAACCAGTACAGTTGTAACGGGATTCGGAACCCACCACTGCTTCAAACCCAGAATTCCCAACAGCGTGAAGTCCACCCATCTTAAAACATGCTGGCTGGGGAATTCTGGGAATTGAAGTCCACTCATCTTAAAGCTTGCTGGCTGGGAGTTGAAATCCAGACGTGTTAAAGTCACTGAGGTTGAAAAACACCGAGTCCCATTCTACTTTGCCAGGTTTCTTTTATCTTTCTTTCCTTCGTGCAAGAAGCCAAATAAACATAATCTGTAGCCTGCAACACAGCGGGAGGATCTTATTTAGAAGGCAGTGCCAGGGCTCAATTGATTCCCCAAAAGCAGATGTTGGAGATCAAACGAATAAAATTGACAGGATTTACTCTTGGGTCTGCAGGAAAGCAAACCTGTTCCTCTTGCAGGGTTCCTGAGGTTTCCGGTGGCTTTCACCTAATTAAAGCAAAAGTTTCCCTCTCCCCCCCCCCCCAAGTCACTGGTCACATTGTCCAATCCAGCTCCTGGCCGGTTGCTGGGTTACTGGCTGCTCCTCTGGCCAGCCACCTGTGAGAATGTCCTTGGTTCCCAAGGGGAAACTTTATTGCTTTGGCTACAATACCCCATCTACCTTCCCTTCTCCTCCTCCTGCTGTAGCAACCCTGAACCTCCCAGATGGCTTCAGCCGGGTTCACTTCAGGGTTGACAATGTTCTCCAAAGCCCAGAAGGCAGGACGAGAAGCAACGGATGGAAACTAAGCAAAGAGAGAAGCAAACTAGAATTAAGGAGGAAGTTCTGACAATGAGAACAATACAATACAATACAATACAATAGCAGAGTTGGAAGGGACCTTGGAGGTCTTCTAGTCCAACCCCCTGCCTAGGCAGGAAACCCTATACCGTTTCAGACAAATGGCGATCCAACCTCTTCTTAAAGACTTCCAACGTTGCATTCACAACTTCTGGAGGTGAGCTGTTCTACTGATTAATTATTCTCACTGTCAGGAAATTCCTCCTCAATTCTAAGTTGCTTCTCTCCTTGATTAGTTTCCACCCATTGCTTCTTGTTCTACTCCCAGGTGCTTTGGAGAATAGTTTGACTCCCTCTTCTTTGGGGCAGCCCCTGAGATATTGGAAGACTGCTATCCTGTCTCCCATGGTCCTTCTTTTCATTAAACCAGACATACCCAGTTCCTGCAACTGTTCTTCATATATTTTAGTCTCTAGTCCCCTCATCCTCTTTGTTGCTCTTCTCTGCACTCTTTCTGGAGTCTCCATACCAAAACTGAATGCTGTATTCCAAGTGTGGCCTTACCAAGGCCTTATAAAGTGGTATTAACCCTTCACACGTGATCTTGATTCTCTCCCTCTGTTGATGCAGCCTAGAACTGTGTTGGCTTTTTTGGCAGCTGCTGCACACGGCTGGCTCCTATTTAAACGGTTCTCCACTAGGACTCCAAGATCCCTTTCACGGTTACTACTATTGAGCAAGTTGCCACCTATCCTTTACCTGGGCATTTTGTAGATGTAGAACCTTACTCTTTTCACCATTGAATTTCATTTTATTAGATAGGGCCCAATGTTCAAGTTTGTCAAGAACAAGTGGAACCGAAATTGCCTCCAGAACAGGAGTGAAATCTAGCAGGTTCTGACAGGTTCTGGAGAACCGGCAGTGGAAATTTTGAGTAGTTCAGAGGACTGGCAAATGCCACCTCTGGCTGGCCCCAAAGTGGGGAGGGAATGGGGATTTTGCGACATCCTTCCCCTGCCATGCTCACCAAGCCACCCCCACAGAACCGGCAGTTTAAAGAAATGAACTTCCCCCCCTGCTCCAGAGGCTCTGAGTGCTCCATCACTGGAGGCTTTCAAAACAGGCAGCCGTTTGCCCAGGAAAGGTTTAGGGCAGGGATGGTTAAGCTTTTCGGTGGCTAGTGCCAAGACTGGAGCATGTGCGGGCGTGTACCTGCACCAGAGCTCCAGACCCAAACGAGAACAGCTGGCTGGTGCGCATACATGCGGCAGGCAGCTGCTCTTCCGGGTTCTGTCACACGCACGCGATGGTCTTAAGACCAGCTGGCCGGCGTCCCTGGGCACACCAGAACCTGGAAGAGCAGCTGGCAATGGCAAGCGTGCCATAGGTTCGTCATCTCGGGTATCGGGTCTCCTGCTTGAGCAGAGGGTTGGACTAGAAGACCTTCAGGGTCCCTTCAACTTCTGTTCTTCATCCTGCTCTATTCCTCCTATCAAGAGGGTCTTGATTTTCCCCATTTTACAGGGCTAATCCTGTAAGGAAGGCAGGAAGGAAACATTCTGGTGTTGTTTCTAGCCTGATCTTTATTGACCTGCTTACAGAAACTGCCTCTCCCGTTAACCCTTATTACCATTGTAACAACTAAGGAGAAGCGCCCAATGACCTGAGTGACATTGACTTGGCCACGCCCACATGATCACATGACCACTGAGCCCCGCCTACCCAGCTGGTCATTAGGGCAGAGAACCGGTTGTTAAGTTATTTGAATCCCACCACTGTTTTGATTCCCCAGTTACATGTCTACATAGCCACGCCCACCAGCACATGACACCTCCCCACCAAGCCACGCCCACCATGCCACGCCCACAGAACCGGTAGTAAAAAAACTTTAGATTTCACCCTGTATTCAAAGATGCCTATAAATAGAGTTATATATAGACAGCAGGAATCTCCATCTCCAGACCGCAAGTGGGTTGTGTTTTAGGCTCTGCAGTTAAGTGGTTGCTCGCTTCCAGTGGTGGGATTCAAATAATTTAGCAACATTACTCAGGTTGAGGGGCGCTTCGTCTTAGCTGTGACAATGTCATAAGGGTTAAGCGGAGAGGCAGTTTCTGTAAGCAGGATAAAATAAAGATTAGGCTAGAAACAACACCAGAATGTTTCCTTCCTGCCTTCCTTACAGGATTAGCCTTGCAAAGTGGGAAAAAACCAAAATGAGATTTCTTCCAACAAACCGGTTCTCCCAACTGCTTAGGAAGTTTACAAGAGGTTCTCCCGAATAGGTGCGAACCGGCTGAATCCCACCACTGCTCACTTCTATTGTCAACAACAACAGAGAAGAGATGGAAGCCACTAACTCAAAGGCCTCTTTCCCGCTTGGAGCAAAGTGGAAGGGAACGAAGGAAGATATGCGACCATTCGTGGCCTCCTCCTGCCAGGGAGCTGACCAGGCCAGAGAGAAGCCTGTTGGCGTCCTTGCCCCTCTCTGCAACGGAGCCCAGGACCTTTGGGGGAGGAAGATGTCCAGATGTCACTCTCAACATGCCGCAGACCCGGCGAAACCCCATCGCAACCAGCCAAGCCTTGTTGCTGGGACCAGCGGCCACAAAGCAATCAGCTCTTTCTCTGTGCCAAAGCCTGACAGATGAACAGAGGTGGCTCAGGATTAATTGAACATCTGGAGGGCTTGGCAAATGGCCGACTTAATTAGGCTGGGTGTTCACAGTTCGTTCCCACAGCCTCTGTGCATAGACTTAATTTCCATCCTCCCTGCCAAAGAAGATTTTTTTTGTTTCCCAGGCTCCTGGTGTGAGGAGGAAGGGAAAGAGAAGGAGATTCAGAATAGCGAGGGAAAACCCAACAGATAGTAAGGAGAACTGGTGATTCTTGGAGAACGTCGAGAAGTTTAAGAACTTTCCATCAAGCTTGTGAAGTCAGCTGGGCCAGCTCTGCTCTTGCTTTCAGCTTCAAGGGTGGCTCATCTGTTGAGACCCTGGAAAGAGGGCAGAGAAGAGCAGTGATTGGGAGGCTGGAAGCTAAATTGGAAGATGAACAGTTGAAGGAATTTGGTATCTCGTCTAACTTTGAGGAGTCTTCCAGGACTTGAGGGACAATCACAGGGAAACGAGGAGGTCAACTTGTTCTGCAAAGCACTCAAGGGCAGGACAAGAAGCAATGGGCAGAAGCTGCCAGAGGGAGATTCAACTTGGAAAGAAAGAGGAATTTCCAGACAGTGAGAATGATTATTTTCTGATTCTAAGATTCTAAAGTTCTAAGGTTCTAAGATTCTGTGATACCAAAGTTTTTGATTCTCAGATTCTGGGATTTTCTGATTCTAAGGATCTAATGTTCTAAGGCTCTAAGATTCTATGATCCTAAGATTCTGTGTTTTTGTGATTGAGAGATTGTAGGATTCTACAATACCACAGTTCTTGATTCTAATATTTTGAAGTTCTAAGGCTCTGAGGTTCTACGATGTTGTGGCCCAGCAGGAGCCGTTGGAGCTGCCACCAGACTCCGACAGCGAGGGGCCCTCTGAGTCAGCTCTGGAGGATGTGGAGGACCCTGGACAGGGTTCCAACTCCGAGCAGGGCGCAGAGAGACTGGTTGGCCACCAGGAGGCGCCTGAGCCTTGGACCAGTGGGGAGGAGACCAGTTGGTCCTGGATGCCCGGCAATGGAGGGCTAATAGGCGTAAAGAACAGTTACGCATTTACAGGAGATAAGTGAACTCAGCTGGTGGTAATTAGGCTCCTCTCAAGACTATAAAAGGAATGATTGTGCACATGCCCTTTGCAGGAGTCAACATATTCTCTAGAGTTGGAGAACTCTCGTGGCTAGGTTGGCAGGCTGGATTGCTGCCAAGGTTAGTCCGTGCTGGATTGCTGCCAAGGTCCTCTCTGTGTGTTAATAAATCCTTAAAGTATCTTTGTCTCGGCGTGCTTTGGTGTAGGACGAGGGGGGTCAGAACACTACGATAACTAAGACTCTGTGATTCTAAGATCCGCTGGTTTTCTCCTCTGGGCACCACTAGGAGATGTTGAAGATTCAACCCACCCTGAATGGGCAGCTGATTCCCCCCCCCCCAATGGCTTATTTTTCTACCCACTTACTGAGCCGGCTTGGATGGTTTTGTCTACTCAATGAGCGCATTTGGTCTCGGTAAAATTACACACAATTAGAGAGAGTCTGTGGGTCTTTGAGGGCATCCAAGAGAATAGCCACATTTGGGGGTCTGGCATATCCACTCGGATGATCTAATGTGGGCTGTCGAGATCGGCCAGGTGTCCAACAGTTGGTCCAAAACCAGATTTCCTTTGGAAACCAACCAGTTCAAGTCCTCCCTCCGAGGACAAGAATCCACGAATACGACAAACCAGGACCCATGAAGCGATGGCTGTCAGTTGGCTCCTTCTTGGGCCCCATGTGTCTAAATGTTTATGCCAGCCAGATATGAGAAACAATTAGATTGCAATTAATACACAGGAGGTACGTGGAGATAATTAGCCCAGTGTTGAACGGAATAGATGCGATGGCCGCTTTCTGCATTAATTGATGTTCAGTTAATTTGCCAGTAGCTGCCTCGTTAAGCGGTTATAAATGTGGAAGGACTCTATCTGCAAGTTGGAACATACGAGTGGGACTTCAAAGAGGTGCTTCCAACTTTGCAATTGTGGGACTTATGGTGGTGGGTGGTGGGGGGCTCTGCTGCTGCTGCTCACTTGGGTTCGTACCTTGAGAAGAGACACTTTTGTGGGATGCCTTTCATGTGGATCCCATCCTTCCTTCAAGAGGTGATGTACAAACAATTCAGCGTATCAAACACACCTTCTTCCTTGTATTTTCCTTACAACAACAATTCTGTTAGATGGGTTGCGGCTGGCTTTCATGGCTCGGACTCACATTGTCCAGGTCTGTGATTCTGAATCTTGCATTTATAGGATGACCCTGCAGGGAATGGGGTGGTGGTCAATGCAGTTTGGGAAAAGCTGCATTGCTTTGAAACGTCAGAACGGGTATCTGTACTTGGAAGTCAATTCAAACTAGTGAAAAGCTATAAACTTTCTTTCAGAGTTAGAGTCCAGCAAGAAAAACATGGTTACTCTTACAGAATGCAGAACAACAGACTTAGAAGGGACCTTGGAGGTCTTCTAGTCCAGTGTTTCTCAACCTTGGCAACTTGAAGATGTCCGGACTTCAACTCCCAGAATTCCCCAGCCAGCGAATGCTGGCTGGGGGATTCTGGGAGTTGAAGTCCGGACATCTTCAAGTTGCCAAGGTTGAGAAACACTGTTCTAGTCCACCCCTCTGCTCTAGCAGGAGACCCTCTGCCGTTCCAGACAAGTGGCTGCCCGCTCTCCGCTTGAAAGCCTCCTCCAGTGATGGAGGACCTCTGGAAGCAAAAGGTTCCCCTGATCAATTAACAGAACAACAGCATTGGAAGGGATCTTAGAGGTCTTCTAGTCCAATCCCAAGCAGAAGTCCTTATCCCGTTCCAGACGAGTGGCTCTCCAGTCTCTGTTTAAAGGCCTCCACTGATGGAGCCTCCACAACTTCTGAAGGCAAGATATGCCACAGATTAATTTACAGAATAACAGCATTGATGGGGACCTTGGAGGTCTTCTAGTCCTTCCCCCTACTCAAGAAGGAGACTCTACGCCATTCCAGACAAATGCTTATCCAGTCTCTTCTTAAAATCTCCAGTGGTGAAGCTGGTGGCAAGCTGTTCCACTGGCTAATTGTCCTCACTGTCAGGAAATTTTCTCCTTAGTTCCAGGCTGCTTCTCTCCTTGATTAGTTTCCATCCGTTGCTTCTTGTCCTGCCTTCAGGGGCTTTGGAGAACAGGATGACCCCCCCCTCTTCTTTGTTAAGGTATTTGGGGGTTGATCCCCTTTCTTTGTGGCAGCCCCTCAAATATTGGAAAACTGCTATCATGTCACCCCTAGTCCTTCTTTTCCCTTGACCAGCTATACCCAATCATTCGTTCTGTCTTTTAGCCCCCAGCCCCCTCTTTGTTGCTCTTCTCTGCACTCTTTCCAGGGTCCTCAGCAGGTGAGGGACCCTCTAAGTTCAGAGCAAGAGGAGAGGCGGCCCAGCCGTCCTTCTGGAACTCATCCAGGCTGTATCTGAGAAACAGACGCAACTGAATATATAAAGATACTGCAATCCTACCTCAGTGCTAATTGTTACTGAAGTTAAATCAATAGCTAATAATTAGCCAAGTTAACCAACTTAGTAAGAACCACCAACTGGAATAAAGAACTAATGGAAGTTGCCGTCTAATTTAAGAAAATCTATTCTTATTATATAGTAAGGTAACGGTAAAGGTTCCCCTCGCAGATCTGTGCTAGTCATTCCTGACTCTAGGGGGCGATTGTGCTCATCTCCGTTTCAAAGCCGAAGAGCCAGCGCTGTCCAAAGACGTCTCCGTGGTCATGTGGCCGGCATGACTCAACGCCGAAGGCGCACGGAACGCTGTTATTTTCCCACAAAGGTGGTTCCTATTTTTCTACTTGCATTTTTAGTGTGCTTTCAAACTGCTAGGTTGGCAGAAGCTGGGACAAGGAACGGGAGCTCACTCCATTACGCAGCACTAGGGATTCGAACTGTTGACCTTACCTGATTGACAAGCTTAGCACCTTAGCCCCTGAGCCACGGCTTCCCTTATTATATAGTAAATCAGGCAATAGCTACTATTTTAAAGCCTTGAGGTGTGGGACAAATCCATGTTCACAATCATGGACCTTAAACGGTTTTCACAGTAGAGGACAGGGAGTTCTTGACTGACAACAGCGCATTTAGTTACAAGGACACTGAAAAAGGGACATGATCGTTTTTCACACTTACAACCCCTTAGTATCACCACTTAACAATGGTGATGCTACTTAACCACTGCATTTCTTCACTTAATCACTGTGGAAAGAAAGGTCATAAAGCAGGGCAAAAGAGATTGTACTGTTATAGAGACTAAACTGATTTTGAACCTAACAACGGCAGCAATACTGGAAGAAGGAAGATTTGCCTACTATTCAAGAATGGATGTTAAAAGTAACAACTTAGCAGAGATGGCTAAAATATCAGCATACCTCAAGGACTATTCCGAGGAGAAATACAAGCTGGAGTGGAGAAGAAGGACTGATTACATTCAAAATAAATATGGGAGAAACTTCAGTTAGCTTATGAGTGAATGAACAAGGAATGTTACAACTTATCTAAAGTTAGCTTTACAAAAGGGGAGTTAAAGTACAAGCGAAGGGACGATACTAAAGTTAGTCAGTTTATTTTGGGTATGATTGCTAAATGTTTAGACCCTGCATTTGCTCTGGGAGGTTGGGGGAGGGTGGGAGGGGATGTGGGATTGGGGGAAGGGAGGGAAGGGGAAAGGTATATAATTGTAAAACTTATTAAAACTTTTAATAAAAAAAGCAGGGCAAAAACTCACGTAATAACTGTCTCACATCGTGATAGAAATTTGGGCTCAATTGTCAAGTCTGCCCGTGGGTTTAACTCCAACCTTCACCTTCACCCTAATATGGCAATATGGCATTGTATGAGTACTGGTAGGACCCCCTGCCCTAAAGAGGGTGGGACGGGATTAGGTGGAACTTGGCTCAGAAACAGGAACTGCGAGGGGGATCTTGGGGTCTTCGTGGAATGCATTTAAATAGGAGCCAGCCGGGTGCAGCAGCTGCCAAAAAAGCTAAAAATGATTCTGGGTTGCGTAAACAGAGGCATAGAATCAAAATCAGGTGAAAGTATTAGTACCACTTTATAAAGCCTTGGTAAGGCCACACCTGGAATATTCTGCATCCAGTTTTGTCACCTCATTACTAAAAAGAGGTTGAGACTTTGGAGAAAGTGCAGAGAAGAGCAACTGAAACGATTAAAGGCCTGGAGACTAAAACATGAACCTTGTTTCCCTGAAAGCAGAACCTCCCCAATAATAAGGCCAAGGGGGCTTTTGAGCGCATGCACTAAAATAAGCCCTCCCTGAAAACATTACTACACAGCAGCAACCATGAGGTGACCACGCTCCCCGCCTCCTACACCTCCATGATAGTAAGACCTCCCCGAAAATAAGGCCAAGCGCTTATTTCAGGGGGGGGGGGTGTCAAGGACTCCGTCTTATTTTCAGGGAAAGATGGTAGGTAGAACGGTTGCCAGATTTGGGAATCACAAGTCCAGAGAAGAGAAGGACCAGGGGAGGACATGAGAGCAGGATCCCAGTGTTGAAGGGCTGCCACAAAGAAGGAGAGAGGGGGTCAATTTATTCTACACGGAACGAATCAAGGAGAGAAAGCAACCTGGAATTAAAGAGAAACTTCCTAACAGTGGGAACAATTACCAGTGGAACAGCTGGCCACCAGAAGTTGAGGGGGGGGGCCCTCCATCACTGGAGGTTTTTAAGGAAGAGACTGGACAGTCACTTTTCTGAAATAGTATAGGTTCTCCTGCTTGAGCAGGGGGCTGGACTAGAAGACCTCCAAGGTCTCGTCCAGCTCTCTTCTCTTCTCCATTCTACTCTATTCTATTCTATTCTATTCTATTCTACTCTACTCTACTCTACTCTACTCTACTCTACTCTACTCTACTCTACTCTACTCTACTCTACTCTACTCTACTCTACTCTACTCTGTTCTGTGTTATCCTCTTTACTTCAGAAGCCGACCAAGGGACACCACCTCTTCTCCCACAGCAAGAAGCCAAAGAGAAGACGACCCAGGAAAATCCGGAGCAGATGCCTCCATGTGGGAAGGCAGAGCGAAGAGGCTCGCTCTAAAGGAAGCCAGCCTTGTGGGGTGGGCCTGCTGCAGAGCCCCCTCCTGCCCGGGTCCTCGACGCCCCTCTCCTGCCCTGGGAAGCCAGGCCCACCCTCCCTGGCTACCATCGGCAAGAAGGAGGCTTCTGCCTTTGATGGATGCCGTCAGGAGGCAGTGGAGGGGGGAAAAAAAATGTCTCCGCTGGTGGGACCATCTTGGAATAATTCTGGATAATTTAGGAGGGGGAGGAAGGGGAGCTCAGGGAAGCCAGCGGGGCGAAAGCTGACTTTGAAAAGGATCAAACGCTCTGAAACACATTCCCTCACCCCCCACCACCCACTCCCCCCCCCAGCCAACCCAAAGCGGAGAGATTGATGGGTTTGTCCTCACACTTCACTTTTCATCTAGCAGAGCAACAAGCCCTCTGCCGTGTCTCATCAGAGCTGGAAAGGAGGCTGGGGCGTTAAAAAGGGGAAGGGCCCCCCCGTGTTCAACAGCGCTTCCTCTCGGAGGGGAGCAGGGGAGGAGAGAGGAAGGGCCTGGCAGCCATGTGCTTCTGGTCGGGAGAGAGGAAAGGGGCCACGGGGGTGTTCTGGGACGGAGAGAGGGATGGATTTCTTTTCATGGACACGTCCATGACGAAGCAAGAAAGGCGGCCAGGGGTCTGGAGGCTCCCTCGGGTGACGAACGGCTCAGGGAACGTGATAGGACAGGTCCTGGGCCCTCTCTGAGCTTGGCTGTTTCCTTGCAGACATTTCATTACCCAACTAGATAACATCACCAGTGTTAGAAGGGAGTGGGGACTATGGAGAGGAGGAGAAGGTGGAAGAAGGGGAATGGGAGGGGGAGAGGAGGAGGAGGAGGACCGTGCGTGCCCTTCAAGCTTGGTTGTTTTCTTGCAGACTTTTCGTTACTCAAACTAGGTAAGATCATGAGCACTGATGATGTTACCTAGTTGGGTCACGAAATGTCTGCAAGAAAAACCACCAAACTCAAAGAGCATCAAGGACTTCACAGTCCTCCTCCTCCCTCCTCCTCCTCCTCCTCTTCTGCTTCCACCTCCTCCTCCTCCTCCACTACCACCACCACCACCACCACCACCACCACCACCTCCCTCCTCCTCCTCCTCCTCCTCCTCCTCTTCCACCTCCTCCTCCTCCTCTTTCGCTTCACTTCCACCTCCTCCTCCCTCCTCCTCCACCACCACCATCTCCTCCTCCTCTCCTCCTCCTCCTCTCTCCTCCTCCTCCTCCTCCCATTCTTCTTCTCCTCTAGTCCACAAACCCCTCTTTCTTCTAGCAGTGAAGATGTCATCTAGTTGGGTCATGAAACATCTGCAAAGAAACAACCAGCCTCAGAGAGCACCCAGGACTCCACATTTCAACCTTGAGCTACAAGTATTCTCCTTTATTGGAGCTTGATATGTTTAATCTAAGGAAGAGAAAGATTAAGAGGTAACTTGATAGCATCTCCCAATCCTTGAAGGCCTCTTGCCTGAGTGGTGCAAATGAGGGTGGAGCCACCTTGGCTGCAGGATGTTTTCTGCCCTCTGTCTCTTCTCTACTGAAGACAGGGACCGGCTGTTGCACACCACTCGGGTGACCCTGAGGACACAGAGAAACCTCCAAGTGGCCTCCAGGACCCTCTCAAAGGAGGCAAAGGACCACCCGTCTGCAAGGAATATAAAATCCTTCCATTCCCCACCATCCAGTCAGAGCGGAAGAAGCTTCTCGGATGAGAAGCGAAGCGTCTTCCAAGAAAAACCACCAAAGTCCAGACTTGCCCCCAAAAGGTAATAAACTCAGGTGTGAGTAAGAACCACTTTGCTTAGCCATGGGAATTCTGCTCCCAGTTGTAAGTTCTGGGACTAATTGGACTAATTGCCCTTTCCCAAGCTGTGTGAAGAGAGTCCTTCAAGGCCAGACCTGTAGTAGCAGTTACTTCCACCTCTATCTCCTGAACGCAATATTCCCCAAACCTCTTGGAAGGAGAAATCTCCCCTTTGTGAATCTGGGAGAACGAAGCCATAAGTCAAGCTTTATCGACTGTTCCTTTATAAGGCAAAATATATTAGCCCTCTCAACTGCCGGAATGCCTGAGTCAATCGGATGAATGTTTGTATCGCTCTGCTCTTTTCTTCCCAAGCGAACCGTTCTGTTCCTACTCTCCAGCTTCTGGGTCACTGCTGAGGAAATGTGACAGCTGATATTGAGTCTCAAGGCCTGCGATCCAGAGAGAATCTCATTGCCTTTTATTAACTTGTGTCCCCGTTCATCGATGAGACGGATGTCAGTGGGATCAGATTCTGCCTCCTTCTGCCTTTTTCTCAGGTTTTCATTAAACCCCAGAGGAAGTCCTTCCTGGGGAGGGGGGGTGGGGGGGAGATGGGGGGCTGGGACTATGGCTAAGAGAGAGGGGGGGTGTCTTGCTTTGAGAAATCTTTAGGGAATTTCTCCATCCCCAGGAGAATCTCCACTATATAGTTAGATCTCTATCATCTATTTCTCAGTCTCTTATCTCTGTCTATCTTTTATCTCTCATCTTTCTATCTATCTATCTATCTATCTATCTATCTATCTATCTATCTATCTATCTATCTATCTATCTATCTATCTATCTATCTATCTCTCTCTCTCTCTCTCTCTCTATCTATCTATCTATCTATCTATCTATCTATCTATCTATCTATCTATCTATCTATCTATCTATCTATCTGTCTCCATCCATCATCTATCAATCTATCAATCTATCAATCTATCAATCTCTCTCTCTCTCTCTCTCTCTCTCTCTCTCTCTCTCTATCTTTCTATCTATCTATCTATCTATCTATCTATCTATCTATCTATCTATCTATCTATCTATCTATCTATCTATCTATCTATCTATCATCTGTCTGTCTCCATCCATCTATCCATCTATGTCTATATCTATCTATTAATGTATGTATGTATGTATGTATGTATGTATGTATGTATGTATGTATGTATCTATCTATCTATCTATCTATCTCTATCTATCTATCTATCTATCTATCTCTATCTATCTATCTATCTATCTATCTATCTATCTATCTATCTATCTATCTATCTATCTATCTATCTATCTATCATCTATCTATCTAATCTGTCTCAGTCCATTCAACATCCATCCATCCATCTATCTATCTATCTATCTATCTATCTATCTATCTATCTATCTATCTATCTATCTATCTATCTATCTATCTATCTATCTATCTACGTACCTACCTACCTACCTACCTACCTATCATCTGTCTGTCTCCATCCATCCATCCATCTATCCATCTATCTCTATATCTGTCTGTCTGTCTGTCCATCAATATCTGCCCATCCATCTTCCATCAACTATCATCTAACATCTATCTGCAGCATCATAGGTAGCATCTATGTTACCTATCTATCTACTACCTACCTATCTACTTACCTACCTACCAGCTATCAACCTACCTCTCTATCTATTATCTCTGACTATCTCTCTATCTTATCCTTCCCTCCCTTCTCTCTTTTGTCTCCTATGTTTTTCATTTATCTCTGTCCATTTATCTCTCTATTTAACTCTCATCCTTATTCTGCCATCCTATTAAGTTGCCCTCAGAGGTTGTGGGTGCTCCTTCACCAGAGGCTTTGAAGAAGAGACTGGACAGCCGTTTGTCTGGAATGGGAGAGGGTGTCCTGCTTGAGCAGAGGGTTGGACTAGACGACCTCCGAGGTCCCTTCCAACTCTGTCTTCTGTTGTCCCCCAATTCCCTGGGATGTTGAGGGCATACCCAGGATCCCCCCCCTCTTCAAGCCCCCAGGCGGCTGTGCTTCTTTTCCCTTTCTCATCTTTTCACATTTTCCACTTGGAGAGAGAGAAGCTCCTCTCCCTTGAGTCCTGGGTAAACAGAACGAGAGCCTCCAACCACCCTTCTCTCTGCCGGCTTTTAACTTTGCATAATGAAAAGCAAACAGGGACAACACTCCAATGGCTGAGAAGGTACTTAAACAGGCTCTGGGAGTTATAGAGGAACGTCTGGCTGGATTAGGCTATGAAGGGCTCTTGTCCCTTAATCCAGAGGGGTGGACAAGGAAGGGAAACAGCAACATGGCAGGAAGAATCAGAATCACAGAGTTGGAAGGGGCCTTGGAGGTCATCTAGGTCAACCCCCTTCTGAGAAGTGACTGTCCAGTCTCTTCTTAAATACCTTCAATGATGAGGCACTCACAACTTCTGGTGGCAAGCTGTTCCACCGGTTAATTGTTTTTACTGTCAGAAAATGTCTCCTTTATTTCTAAGTTGCTTCTCTCCTTGGTTAATAGCAATAGCAATAGCAATAGCAGTAGACTTATATACCGCTTCATAGGCCTTTCAGGCCTCTCTAAGCGGTTTACAGAGAGTCAGCATATCGCCCCCAACAATCTGGGTCCTCATTTTACCCACCTCGGAAGGATGGAAGGCTGAGTCAACCCTGAGCCGGTGAGATTTGAACCGCTGACCTGCTGATCTAGCAGTAGCCTGCAGTGCTGCATTTAACCACTGCGCCACCTTGGCTCTTCCACCCATTGCTTCTTGTCCTGCCTTCTGGTGCTTTGGAGAATAATTTCATCCCCTCTTCTTTGTGGCAGCCCCTCAAATACTCAAATACATTTTTAAAAATATAATGTTGATATTGTAATGTGACGTGCATTTGGGGTGGAGTCAGGATAAACCACAAGGACTTTTTCACACAACTCCTGGGAATCCCTGCAGCAAGACGCGTCTCTGGGGACACAAACAATGCAGAGCAGGGATATCCCACCTGGGCCACTTGAAGATCCGTGGACTTCAACTCCCAGAAATTCAGAACTCGGCCTGGCTGGCTGGGGAATTCTGGAAGCTGCAGTCCACAAGTCTTAAAAGTTGGCAAGTTTGCAGCTAGTCAATAACAATAGAGAAGAGCAGGTAAAAAAAAAAATTATGTTAGCACAGAGTAGGAATATAAGCTATAACCTTTGGACAATTGGCGAGACTTATGGGAAAGAAAGAGAAAGTTAACTTTTGCCACCTCCTATAAGGACAACTTATACAAGATGTTCTACAGGTGGCCCATCCCACCCACAAGATCAGCTAAAATTAATAAAAAAACTTATTGCCACGATGTTGGAAATGCAATGTTGCTCTAGGGTCCTTCTGCCATATGTGGTGGGAGTGCCCGAAAGCGAAGGCCTTTTGGGCACCAGATAAGAAAATGGTTAGAAGCGATGCTAAATCAAAGGATGGAGTTGAGGCCAGGACTATTTCTATTAGGGATCACAAAAGAAAAACATGGCAAAGGTGGATTATATTTAATGCTGCATATTTTAACGGCGGCAGCAAGACTGGTCTTCGCACAAAACAGGAAAAACAAAGAGACTCCCTCGGAACAAGGAACAATAAAGAAGATACTGACGTGCGCAGAAGTGGACAGGCTGACTCTAGAGCTGAAAGACGAGCATGAGATGGAATACCATGAGATCTGGGATGGTTAGAAACGAGGGGAAAAGGTCGGGACAGAAAAACACGGATAGGTGAAGAACGGGAAAACAGGGTATTAATGTTGTACGGTAGGTAGGGATTGGATACGCATCTATACTGATAGTGACTACATAATGAAAGGGATCAGTGGGTTACAGGTAACACCTGCCTGTTGAACCATTATTGCTGTAAGATCAAGAAACTCTATGGAAAGGACTAGGCCAGAAAGGTCGCACCATGTCCAACGTTTTTAATGTTTACCTAATAATAATAATAAAAAAAACCTTTAAAAAAAGTTGCCAAGTTTGGAGAGTCTTGACTAGACCATAACTTTTAAATAAAAAGTCAAAATAAAGTTTACTGAACCAAAGCCAGATTAGTATGACTCACATTTATGACGGTTGTAGATGACTCACATTTACGATGGTTGTATCCTAGGGTCACGTGATCCCCTTTTGCGACCTTCTGACCCGCAAAGTCAATGCAGGAAGCCAGATTCACTTAATGACCGAGTTACTAACTGACAACCGCAGGGATTCACTTAACAACATTGGGAACAAAGATCATAAAATGGAACAAAATTCACTTAACAACTGTCTCCCTTAGCAACCCTCCCTTCCTCTTTCCTTCTTCCCAGCACTTCCTTCTTCTTTCCTTCCTTCCTTCCTTCTATTCTTTCTTTCCCTCCCTCCTTCCTTCCACCCACCCATCTCCTTGCTCCGTCCCTTCTTCTCCTTCCCTTCCACTCTTTCCTTCCTGTCTTCCTTCTTTCCTCCCATCTCCTCCCTTCCTCCCTGCCTTCTCATCTTCCTGTCTTCCCATCTTCCCTCTTTCCTTCCATTTCCTCCCTCCCTTCTTCTCCTTCCTCCATTCCACTCCTTCCTTCCTTCTTTCCTCTCATCTCCTCCCTCCTTCTCCTTTCTCCATTCATCTCCCTCCCTCCCTTCTTCTCCTTCCTCCATTCCACTCCTTCCTTCTTTCCTTCTTCCATCCTTCCTCCCATCTCCTCCCTCCCTCCCTCCACCCACTCCCCAAGTCCTCCCCTTGCCCACTTCCTCCTCTCCTCCGTCCCCATCCATCTTCACACCCAGGAAACCTCCAGGCTGGAAGGATGGGGGCTGTGAAGGCATGGGATGAGTTAGGGCGGGCATAATTGCTTCTGGCACCTTGACTCCCCAATCTCCCCCTGCCTCCCCCCTCCCCAAAATAAAGGGGAAGGAGAGGCATAGCCTTTCCTCATTGAAGAGGGGGCACTTCAAACAATCCCAGGGCAGCGCAGGGGATCCAGACGCTTTTGCTGTTCCTTCCCGCCCCCCGGGATTCATGGAAATGGAAACAGGTTGCCTTAATTTGGGGCATGCACACATATGGTTCCCCCCCCACCTTCGTTGTGGTTGCATTGCGATGTCACTCCCTGTCGAGAAACGGAGCCGAAAGAGGCTGCCTAGCACCAGATGTGTGAGACAAGCCAGCGATTCCCACCACCTCCATCTCTCCCGCACGGATGGTGGGTAGGAAAGACGAACAACAAGCTTCCCGTTAATTCTTCCCCCAAAATAAGGGTCTTATTTTCTTTTGACCCCCAGAATAAATGCTTGGCTTTATTTTCGGGGAGGTCTTATTATTTTTGAGGTGCAGAAGCCAACGAAGCTGCCCCCTCGATCTCCGTTGGCTCCAGAACATAAAGTCCCAGAGCTGGAAGGAACCACGAAGGTTAACAATCGCCTTGCTTCATAACAGAAATCCTGTTCCGAATTGTGGTCGTAAGTTGAGGACTGCATATAATGGGCCCTGATTGTGGAAAGGATGGGCCAGCACAGGATACGCCGTCCACAATGACGGCTTCCCTCGGCCTCCCAAATCTCATTAAAGATTTAATGCCACTTTTAAAAGTTTCCCCTTTTCTCTCCCGCTGAGGGGTTTTGCGGGAGTTGCCTCTTTCACTTGTCACCTTTTCAAAAACGCTGAGAGACGATTCCTTGGGACGGGAACACCGGTGCCCTTTTCAGTTCTGCTCGAGAGGGCAAAGGGCCGGGCGCCTCCACCAGCCTTTACAGGTTGGCTCTGACTCCCTTCCAAATCGGCAGCCGGGTTAAAAAAAAAATCCAACCTCTCAGAATCCCCACCGAAGGCTGTAAAAACACAAATGAATTTCTCCTGCCGCCCCCCCTCGTTCCCCCCCAAAGTGGCTGGAAATGCCAGCGTCAGATCTGCCGTGGGAGGCTTTCTCCTCCGCCTGCTTCCAGCCTTGCTAACGTTCCCTGGGATCCGGCCACCGAGGGTGGACCGCTGGTATTTCAGGGAGCTTGATAGCTGTCGTGCCGTGACATTTCGCATTTGACGGCTCTTGTCCGAAGCTCTTGTCTGAATATTTGATAAATGGAAGCTAAAAGGGGCCGGGAGTTTGAGGCCTGGTATTTGTTACCCGGACTTGACGTTTGACAGCTGGTGTGTGCATATTTCATCCCCTCCACGCACTTATTTATTTCCAAGTATGGAGGCCTGCTTCTTTTGGAGCCACTTTTCATTGTTCAACCCGGGGTAATATTTTTGATATTTTTCTTCTTTGACTGCTAACGTTTCTTTCTGGCGTTCTGCATGGCTACTATTTCATTGGACTGGCACTGATGATGTTACCTAGCTGGGTCTTGAGACGTCTGCAAGAAAACCACCTAACTCAGACAGCGCCAAGGACTGAATACTGAGTAGAATAGAGCTGGGAGGGACCTTGAAGGTCTTCTAGTCCAGCCCGCTGCTGAAGCAGGAGAACCTTTACCATTTCAGATAAGTGACTTTCTAGTCTCTTCTTAAAAACCTCCAGTGATGGAGCATCCTTATTTCCAGGTTGCTTCTCTCCTTGATTAGTTTCCACCCATTGCTTCTTGTCCTGCCCTCAGGTGCTTTGGAGAATAGCTTGACTCCCTCTTCTTTGTGGCAGCCCCTGAGATATTGGAAGACTATTATCACGTCACCCACTAATCCTTCTCTTCCCTAGACTAGCCAAACCCAATTCCTCCAACTGTTCTTTCTATATTTTAATCTCCAGACCTCTAATCGTCTTAGCTGCTCTTCTCTGCACGTTTCCCAAAGCCTCAGCATCTTTTTTTGTAGCACAGTGACCAAAATTGGTGTCCTCCTCCTGCAAGAAAATAGCTGAAGTCAAAGAGCACCAAGCACCCCACAATCCTCCTCCTCCCTTCCCCACAAACCCTTTGAAGCACTGATGATATTCCCTAGATGGGTCATGAAATGTCTGCAAGAAAGCCATCAAGCTCAGAGAGGACAACCAGTCCTCCTCTTCCTCCTCCTCTTCCTCCTCCTCTCCACAATCCCCTCTCTCCTTTCTAGCTCTCTGAAAAACAGTTGCTGGAACTGGGTGTGTCTGGTTTAATGAAGAGAAGGACCAGGGGAGACATGATAGCAGCCTTCCAATCTCTCAGGGGCTGCCACAAAGAAGAGGGAGTCAAGCTATTCTCCAAGGCACCAAAAGGCAGGAGAAGAAAAATCAGATGGAAACTAATCAAGGAAAGAAGCAACCTGGAACTAAGGAGAAATTTCCTGACAGTTAGAACAATTGACCAGTGGAACAGCTTGCCACCAGAATTTGTGGGTGCTCCATCACTGAAGGTTTTAAAAAGCTGATTGGACAGGCATTTGTCTGAAAGGGTTTTCTACCTGAACAGGAGGTTGGAACGGAAGACCTGTCCTGTTATTCTGTTATTTGATCAGTGGAACCACTTGCCTCCAGGCCCATCACTGGAGATTTTCAAGAAGAGGGCGGAGAACCGTTTGTTTGGGATTGTAGAGGGTCTCCTGCTGGAGCAGAGGGTTGGTCTGGATGACCTCCAAGGTCCCTTTCTATTATTCTATGTTCTGAGTGCGCAACGTAACTGGAAATCAATATGCTTTTGTTTGATATCCGAGATACTGTAAGGAGCTGTATCTTTATTTGGGAACAAAAGGGAGGCAAAACAAACAGATACGCTGGCAAGTAAACTCTGACAATTTTTAAGGCTTTTATGTTGCAACATAACATCTCAAATATTTCTAAAGCGTGAGGCTGAAGCCCTTTTATTTCCAGGTAAATCACATTTCTTTAGCTACAGTGGCATTCTTTTAGCTAGAGTTCAATTGGGCGTTTTATATTTGTTTCTTACTTTTATCCTTCTCTTTATCTTCTCCTTCAGGATTGACTAGATTAGAACATACAATTGTGGTCCTACCTCTGCTGTCCTTTTAATTGCGGAGAGCTAGTAATGGAAAGCAGCTTTTGCAAAAGAGAAAAACACTCACAGCCTCCTTTCTGAGATGAAGCATCAGAGCACTTTTAAAAAACACAAGTGCTCTTTAGTCTGTCTGGGTGTTTCCCGGTTGCAAAAAATGGAATAACATTGTTTATGTTTATGTATTTGGTGGGGAAAAAATTCCACTTTGTACGAACCCGTCGGCCTTTGTTGTAGAAGCTGCTGTCTGTCTTCACCCAGAAATGTTCTCCAGAATTTAGGTAGGGATTTTTCTTACCAATTACCCAGGTTAGAAAGCAGAATAACAGATGAATGGAGTTGGAAGGGACCTTGTTGGTCATCTAGTCCAACCCTCCACCCAAGTAGGAGACCCTACTCCATTCCTGACAGAGGACAGTCCAGTCTCTTCTTGAAAGCCTCCAGGGATGAAACTCTCACAACCTCCGAAGGCAACTTCTGTTCCATGGGTTGATTGCTGGTCTCATTGTCAGAAAGTTTCTCCTTATTTCCAGGTTGAATCTCTCCTTGGTCAGTTTCCATCCATTCTTCCTTCTCTGGCCTTCGGGGGTTTTGGAAAATAGCTTGACCCCATTCTCTTTGTGACAGTTCCTCAAATACTGGAAGGCTGCTCTCCTGTCCCCCCTGGTCCTTCTCTTCCCTAGACCAGCCAGGCCCAGTTCCTGCATCCATTCATGGGATGTTTTAGCCTCCAGTCCCCTCATCATCCTGGTTGCTCTTCTCTGTCCTCTTTCTAGAGTCTCAACTTCTTTTTTATAGTGTGGTGACCAAAACTGGGTGCGGGACTCTAGATGTGGTCTTACTTAAGGCTTTGTAGAGTGGAATTAGTCCCTCCCTTGATCTTGGGGTCTAGGGCAGTGTTTCTCAACCTTGGCCACTTGAAGATGTCTGGACTTCAACTCCCAGAATTCCCTAGCCAGCATTCGCTGAAGTCCAGACATCTTCAAGTGGCCAAGGTTGAGAAACACTGGTCTGGGGTCTCCTGCTCAAGGTCCTTCCCAGCCCTATTCTGATTGAAGCTTCTGATTGGATGGCAGTGGTGGGGATGGAGGGATTAGTTCTGACCCCATCCATTCGGAATTGATGAATCTCCTTGGATGACAAGCGAAATGCCTCCTTCCATGGTTCAAAGGTTGTAAGTCAGTGCCACTGTGACTTTGATCAGTCACTAAACGGACTGTTGTAAGCCAAGGACAGCCTAGCATTTTCATTTTTCAGGCTCCCCCTAATCTCTAATCCCTCTGTAGCCGTTCTCCTCCCCCCCCCACTTCTTCCTTCTTTCTGAATCCAGCCGCTGACTTCCTGGAAACCTCTTCAAAGCACTCAGGGTCTGTAATGATAAGTAAATTTGTAGAAAAATTGCATAATTCACCAAGGAGAGCAGCAAGCAGTTTAGAAATGGCTGCAGGCCTGTTTGAATGTAGACGTTGAAAAGGATGTCATTTTTTTATTATTATTATTATTAAATGTAGTTCTCTTGGATATTTTCCTTTTGCAAATTAAAAAGAAGTAAGATTTGCTCATGTTTGCCTAACGCTTTTCCAACATAGGCCGCCCCAAATCGCTTCATAATGAAACGAGCGGCATATACATTTAAGAAACAAACAAGTAACTAAATAAGCCTAAGGGGGGAACTAGAACTCACCATCTCCTAGTAGCGAGTGGGCCAAAGTCACCCAGCTGGCTTTTGTGCCTAAGGTGGGACTAGAACTCTGATGCTTTCTCACCTGGTGCCCTAAGTCTTATACCCAGCTACTTTATTGAATTTCTACAATGATTTCTACAGGTTTTTTTTAAGCAACTGAAATAATTTACCGAATAGACGTGAAAAAAGCAAGGAATAAAAGAAAGGGAAATAGTAGAAGAATAATTTCCAACTTTCAACACTGTGTGTGTGTGTATTTGTGTGTGTATGAATGTAAATGTAAATATAAATATATACGCAGTGACTCAGTGGCTAAGAAGCTGAGCTTGTCGATTGGAAAGATTGGCAGTTGGAGGTTCGAATCCGCAATGCCACATAACGGAGTGAGCTCCTGTTACTTCTCCCAGCTTCTGCCAACCTAGCAGTTCGAAAGAAAGTAAAAAATGTAAGTAGAAAAATAGGGACCACCTTTGGTGGGAAGATAATGGTGTTCTGTGCGTCTTCGGCATTGAGTCATGCCGGCCACATGACCATGGAGACGTCTTCGGACAGCGCTGGCTCTTGGGCTTTGAAACAGAGATCAGCACCGCCCCCTAGAGTCTGGAATGACTAACCCACATGTGCAAGGGGAACCTTTACCTTTATATGTATGTATACATACATACATACATACATACATACATACATACATACATACACATAGAGATAGACATAGATAGACAGACAGACAGACAGACAGACAGACAGATATTCACACACACACACACACACACACACACACACACACACACACACACACAGATGGGGGAGGGAGATATGAAATGAATAGTAGACACATTATGATATTTCTTACTCCTAAACAGTTCTAATTATTAAATCCCCAAATTTCAGTTTCGTTTCATTCCGTTTGAAGCCATAAGTCCCCAGTGGTTTTCACATAGAAACAAAGCTCATTAAAATCCTTTCTTTAATCGAAGTAGTTATTTTCACCACCTCTGCCAAGTCCATTAATTTCACAATTCATCCTTCCATTGTGTAGATTCCATCGCTGTGCATTCAGAAGTCTCGCTGCTCTTATCAAATATAGAGACAAAAATCCATGTTTTTTTCTTTCCCTCCAGCTTCTAATCCATTAAGCGTAGAAGAAGAAAAAGGATCCCTGGTTTCAATTGTACGGGATTTTTTTTTAAAGAATTCTCTGAATTAAATTATGTATCTGATTCCAATCATTCTTACCTTTCATACATGTCCACCAAATATGATCAAAAGGAGCTTCAGATGGATTAGGTTTCCAATATATATTTGACACACCATTATACATCTTTGACAATCTATATATAAAAAATCCTGTGTGTGTGCATGTGTGTGTGTTCCAGCATAACTCTGAAACGCCTGGAGAAATTTCAACCAAACTAGTTACACAGATGACTTAGTCTCTGGAAACAAATATTGTGGGGGTAGACACCCCTAAAACTCCTTGGGGTATGTGTTCTGTTAAGATACAGCCTGTTGTGCCTTAAAATGGCTTCTACTGTACAGTGCAGTGGAGTTGCCATGGTAACGGCTTCACAGTCCTCCACAAGGGGGCTCCCTCTGGTAAGGGGGAAAATCCAACATTTGGTCCGGACATTTTCCCCCTATAAATAAATACCCAGACAACGCCGGGTATTTATTGTCTAGTTTATAGAATATTTTGTAGAATCCTAGGACTGGAAGGGATCTTGAAGGTCTTCTAGTCCAACCCCAATCAGGTGCTAAATGCATCAACTTATCAAAATTGTCTTTCAAATTGAAAAATCAATGTGAATTTGAGTCCCCTTGATCAAGCATTGCATTATATCCAATTTTATTTGCCCATTTAATCCAAAGGTCTTTAACCTATTCATCTTCTACATTCGTTTTCAATCAAAGTTTGTGCATCTTAGCAATAACGTCCTCATTGTTGGTATAGGGGGTCCGGTTCAAAATTATTTGTAAACTAAAAAGTCTTTTAATTTTTCCATCAAGCAAGCACAAGTGAACCATCGACAGGCAAAAAATCCCCTTTTCAAGTCCTTCTCCTGTTTTTAATTTAGCTTCACCTTCAGAAAAAGTCAATAAATTAGTGTAGGTCAATCAGATTTGTGTGATTATCGTTCCTCTCCAATAAAAAAGCTTTTTGGGATGACAAATGCAAAGGAATTTGGAGAGTTAATCCTGCTAAGGTGACCAGATTTTAACATTGGTAAAGAGGGACACCATTGACCCGGGGGGGGGGGGGGTTGATTAAATTTTGTTGGAGGTCGGCTCGTGTGGGGAAAATGGTGGCAAGGTTTCTTTGAAATATATTTCCCTGGGACTAATTTCACCATTTTAATTTGCTCAGTTCTTTGTATTAACATCTACACCATTCTGGATTGACTTGGAGTGCCTGCCTGCTGGTAAGTGATCTGGGTTTTTTCTTTTATTTTTTTAATGTATTTTAAAATAATATTTTATTTATTGTGCATAGGATTTTTTAAAATAGTTTTATTCTGTGGATTCTTTTTTTAAATTGTCTTAGACTATTTAAAAAAAGATTCTATCCAAAATAAATTGAAGTGAAACCATTTTAAAAAATTCTATGCACAATACTTTGAAATATATTGTGCATAGAATTTTTAAAAATAGTTTTACTTCAATTTATTCTGTATGGAATAGTTTGAAATGTTTTACTTCAATTTATTCTGTGCGGATTCTTTTTTTAAACTGTCTTAGACTATTTAAAAAAAGATTCTATACAAAATACAAAATACCAGCTGCAGTTATTCACTTAAGAACTGTGGCAAGAAAGGTGGTATAGTGACCAAAGTTACAATGGCATTGAAAAAAGTGACTGATGACCATTTTTCACACTTAGCGACCATTTTCACACTTAGCGACCGTTGCAGCATCCTCATGGTCACGTGATCAAAATTTTGATGTTTGGCAACAGTTACAATTTATATTTGTAAATTGTAGTTATGTTGAAATAAAAAAAAATATTACAATACTATTTTTGCATTGTATGAAAATTTTTGTTGCTCCGTATAAAATTTTTAATTAAGCCCCCCCCCCCCCCGCCCGGCCGGTCAGTGGTGTCCCTCTTTACCAATGTTAAAATCTGGTTACCTGAGCCTTTACCCAGTCATTATGTCTCAAGTTAATCTACTTCCAAGGGAATGCTGTTGTGAAAGGGAGTGTAGTACAAGTTCCTCTGCCTTGGTTTATAAGCGTAGTAATTAGTAAGATTTATCTCTATGTAAATAGTCATAAAATATAATTATATAAATTAAATGCAGTCTTATTCAAGGATATAAATTATTGTTATTGGCTATTTTTAAAAAATTAAATGTAATATAGGCAGTCCTCAATATACAACAGTTCATTTAGTGACAGTTCAAAGTTACAACGGCACAGAAAAAGGACTTCTACTGTTTTTCACACTTATGGCCATTGCAGCATCCCCATGGTCACGAGTTTTACATTCAGGTGCTTGGCAACTGACACAGATTTATGACAGTTGCAGTTTTCCTCTGACAAGCAAAGAATGGGGAGAGCAGATTCACTCAACAACCATGTTACTAATTTAACTGCAATGATTCACTTAACAAATGTGGCCAGAAAAATTGTAAAATGGGGCAAAACTCAATAAATTCTCACTTAACAACATAAATTTTGGGCTCAATTGTGGTCGTGCATTGAGGACTACCTGCTCTTATCTTCAGTGTTACTTCATTCTGCTGTAGCATCAAATTTCATATAGAACAAGCTTGTTCTTACAGAATTGTGGAATTGTTATATAACTGTCTAGAAAAGTTTCTCTTGAGTTAAACTCAGCTCCTATAATTTTATTGATGTGTCGTAATTTTCTTAGCAGTAGTCTGGAAATTGTCATTGTTGCTTTTGGACAATTTTTAATATTTTCCTATTAAACATACAGTACTGAGATTCCCAGGTGGGTTCCCCTCCAATTATTAGCCAGCTTCAACCCTGCTCATCTTTTTGAGAGCAGGCAAAAACAGCCAGGTTACATCCCTACAAATTGAAAGCTAAATGGGAAAAACAACAGTTTCAAAAATAACCTGGCAGTTTTTGAATATGTTTATGGTTTCTCCAAGAGTGGAAAAAACCAAGGTATGAAAATGAATAAATATTAGAATGTGCAGGAATGAATAAATTGACAATTAAAATCAAGAAGGCTTCGAATACTTTTTCACGTGGGATTTGTTTTATCAATTGCTAACTAACAGAAACGGCAATTAGAAATCTGAAAGTATGGAAGTATGCTTTCTGAGCTCGGTGCAGCAAGGATCCCACTATCCCCCACCTCCTCTTCCCCCCTCTTCCTCCTTTTTGTCCTTTCTCCTTCTTGCCCCCAAAAAGAGAAAGAGAGGGAGAAAGAGGAGGTGGGGGACAGTGGGATCTTTGCTGCAGCAAGCTCAGAAAGCAGCAAGGATCCCACTATCCCCCACCTCCCCTTTCTCCCTCTCTTTCTCCTTTTGGGGGGAAGGAGGAGGAAGGACGAAAAGGAGGAAGAGAGGGAGAAAGAGGAGGTGGGGGATAGTTCTTCCCCCCCCAGCAAAACTGAGCTCCCTCCCCAGGCCTTCTCGCCTTCCCTCAGGTGGAAGTTGCTCACAATCTCACCCTCTCGCAAGGCTCTCGACTCCTCCGGGGACTCTTCGCCACGGTGGCTCGACCAGCTCAGGCTTTCTCCTGCTGCTGTTGCCGCTGCCATCTGGCTCCAGCAGAACACGGCACGGGACGGCTTGGGGACCGAGCGCGGCCGGCGCAAAATACTGTCCGTACCGCACCTAGTAGGTCCTAGAAGACAGGCCGTGCAAGTTCCCGCCCCTGCCCTCGTGCCCGCGCCCGTTATTTTTGGAGGCCCGGCATCTTGGGCGAGTCCGGGGACCTTGCAAAGGCCTTGCGAGGTCCCCGAACATGTCAAAGACGCTGGCCACGCCACGTAAGTTCCCGCCCCCGTCCTCGTGCCCGCGCCCGTTCTTTTTGGAGGCCTGGCATATACATGTAAAACCATGTGAAATTCAGTAAGGCTTACCCCTTAATATATTAGTTCAGGACTTACAGTTTAATGACATCGGTTTTTCCATATTGCATCTTTTCAATTGACTACTGCATAGCGACGTTGTGAGCTATAGTGCAGAATCCCGATGCTCTCGCGAGTAGGATAAGTCTTCCCTTGAATATCTAGGCTTTCTGCTTTCCGAAAGCATCGAACGGAGAGATTAAATATTTGTCTAAACGGATTGGGATGAGTGACATTCTCGTTCTTACAGAGACGGCTATTCTTTAGGCGCAGCTACAGCGCTTTCTGTCCTCCTTCGGACGCCGTCTCTCGTGACGTTTGCGAGCCAATCAAGAGCGTGGCTTTGAAAACCTGCGGCGTGATCGTGCTGCGCGGGAGCGAGTGTCTCTCCCCGAATATGGAGGACGTAGTGGGCAACTTGTATGTATCCTAGAAAATCAGTAAGACCCGCTGGTGGCCCCTATCTGCTACGGCCTTGCAGACTCTTTACATTGGTAAAAATATTTTTTTTTTAAAAAAATGGGACTTTTTCAGAACGCCGCGGGACGCGGGACAAATTGTGCAAAATCGTGATTGTCCCGCCAAAAGCGGGATGTCTGGTCACAGGTATGAATCATACCTGTTCTATACCAGACCTTCTCTTCTCCATGCCTAATAAAATAAACTTGAAAAACTATCATATTTTTCGGAGTACAAGATGCACCCTTTTCCCTCAAAAAAGAGGGTGAAAATCTGGATGCGTCTTATACACTGAATTGCAGCATTTTTTGCCTCCCGAAACCCTGCCTGCTTCACCAAAATGGCCGTGCAGAGCCTTTAGGAGGCTTCCAGAGGGCTCCTGGGGGCTGGGGAGGGCAGAAATGAGCGAAAAATGAGCTGTTTTTTTGTTCAATTTTGCCCCCACCCAGCCCTGAGGGGCACTCATGGAAAACGGGCCATTTTTGGGAGGTCTGCAGAGTGCAAAAACTTTTTTAATTTGCCTCTTCAAAATCTTGGTGCGCCTTATACTCCAAAAAATGCGGTATACCGATAGTCCTTGACAGTTTATTTAGTGCATTTAAAGGCCGCTGTTTTGAAGACAGCAAAGTCCAGATTTTGGACAGAGAGGACCGCTGGTTTGAGAAGAGGGGTTCAAGAAGGCATCTACGCCTAATTGGACCGCCTCCTTTCAAGAGAGGGGAGGGATACGGAATCATTCATCTCCAGTCTGCTACCCAGTCCTTTCAACAGCCCCTTGCAAGTGTGTGCACCCAGACACAAACTGAGCCACGTGGTACATGCAGTACAATGCAGTGAGTCATGTGCTGATCTGTACATTGGAGAAACAAAACAGCCATTTCATAAGCACATGGCACAATGTAGGAGAACAAACCCATCAGGACAAGATTCAGCCGTCCATCTGCATTTCAAAGAGACAGGCAAAGTCCAGATTTTGGACAGAGAGGACCGTTGGTTTGAGAAGAGGGGTCCAAGAAGCCCAAATCTATGCCCAAATTGAACAGCCCCCTTTCAACAGAGGGGGAGGGGTACGGAATCATCTACCTCCAGTCTACAACAGGGTCCTTTCGGCTGTTCCAAGAAGGCTTCACCCCCATTTGCACCACTCAGGTGACCCTGAGGACAGAGATAAACCTCCAGGTGGCCTCAACGTCTCTCTCAAAGGATGCAAATGACCAGCTGTCTGCAAGGAATATAAAATCCTTCCCTTCCCCTCCATCCGGTCAGAGCTGAAGAAGCTTCTTGGATGAGAAGTGAAATGTCTTCAAAAGAAAAAACAAGAACGTCCACTTGCTTTTGGGACAACCAGGACCTGGAGGATGGAGAATCTCCGTAGATATTTCTTTCAAAATGTTTCGCTTCTTGTCCAGGTTCTTCTTCAATTTGTGAAGCTTCTTTGATTCTTCTTCACTTTAATACTGAATCACTGATGATGTTCCCTAGTTGGGTCTTGAAAGGTCTTGGGGAAAACAACCAAGCTCAGAGACCACCAAGGACCCCACAGTCCATCTCCCCCCCTCCTCTTTGTCTCTGCAAACCCCTTCTAGCACTGATGATGTTACCCCCTTGGGCCATGAAACGTCCTCCAGAAAACTCACCAAGCACCAAAGACCCCAAATTTCAACCTTGAGCGGCAAAGGTTCTCTCCTATCCGCATCCTTCGGGGGTCCCCAGGAGGAGGGTCTGTTCTGAGTTCCCCCAACCTCCTCCCTGCTCCAGCCCCAGAACATGTTTGTCTGGCTGTCCTCTGCCTCAAACCTGGAGCCCCGGCTCTTCCCGCTGTGCGATTCAGAGACCCGAGTTTTAATTACCGAAGTGGGCCTGCCTGTTTTGCCCAGCGCAGCACTCTTCAAAGTTCAATTGTTGATGGAGGCCAGCCCCATTCCTCACCAGGTGGAGGAAATGAGATGCGGATCGTAACATAAAAGATTGTTTTAATTAAACCTGGCATTTCCAAGGCTTCTGCTGACAGGGGATAATAGCCTCGCTGGGTTCCAAAAACAGATTAGACAAATTTATGGGGGATGGAGACATCGGTGGCAATTAGCCAGGATGGCCTGTCGACGGGTATCGAAAGGGTCTCTTTGCTCCTGAAAGCATCCTCTGCGGAGAGGGGCTCCCCACTCACCCCCCTCCCCATTTCTTTTTTTTAAAAAAAATATTTTTATTGAACAGTTTTTTTTAAAAAAAAGACAAAAATATTATTATTTTTTGCAATTTCCTTCTGTACAACATCTCCACCTTAGTGTACATCCATTGTAAATGTATTTCTCCCCCTTTATTTCAGTTTCTCTTTGTATAGACACATGATACTATTATATACATTCCTTAATTTGCAATCCTTCATTACATTTATACATGTTTGTTCATCAGAGAAAGTAAATAAGTAAGGACAACAACGGAAAGGAGGGAGGATGAAGAGGGAAAGGAAGAAAGGGTAAAGCAGAGGATGAAAGGGAGGGGAAGTAAGAGTAGGAGAGAGGGGAAGAAGGAGGAGAAGAGAGGAGGAGGGGGGAAAGAGAAGGGAAGAAGAAAGGAGGAAGAAGGAGGAGAGAAAGAAAGAAAAGTAAAAGCAGAGGAAGTAAGGGAGGGGAATTAAGAGTAAGAGAGAGGGGAAGAGAGGAGGAGGGATGAGAGAGGGGAAGAAGGAAGGAGGAAGGAAAGGAGGAAAGAAGAAGGCACAGAAGGGAGGTGGAGAAGAGAGAAGGAGCAAAGTTGTTGCAAAATAAGATGGAGCCATGGGGTGGCAAGAAAGTGATCCGAACTATATTCTATATATTTGCAAGAAGATAATGATAAAGATAAAAGATGAATAGATAAATGTTAAAAGTAATTATAAGACTGTATATTTGTGAATGAATTTGAAAGGGAAAAATAAAAAACTTCCTTAAAAAATACCTGTTTGTTCATCTCTGCCTATCCATTGCTCATTTCTATCTCCTGGGCCTTCTTCATTCAGTCTTTCCTTAAGCTGCACACCTCTCCTCTAGCCCTTTGTGTACCACTCCCCATTTCTAAACAAGGGGCTGTGTTGCCGATGGGGTGGAGGCAGCGTCGGTTCTGGATTTTGTTTCCCAAGGGGTGAGACTAGAAGGACGATTTGTATGCCACTTGTGTTCTGTTTCCCAAGCTCTGTTCTTCAGAGGCATTGGACTACAACTCCCATCATCCCCAGTCATATTTTGACCCAGCTTCTTACATCTTTCTGTCTCTTTCTAGGTCAGGGGAGCAGGGTGAGGAGGGGAGGGGGTTGCCTCTAGCATCTGGCCTGGTACAAATTAAATTTCAGGTAACAGCACACCTTGAGTTCGTTCTATCTATCTATCTATCTATCTATCTATCTATCTATCTATCTATCTATCTACCTACCTACCTACCTACCTACCTACCTACCTACCTACCTACCTACCTATTATTTACATCTATTTTTACATCTGTCTGTCTGTCTGTCTGTCTGCCTGCCTGCCTGCCTGCCTACCAACCTACATACATACATACATACATACATACATACATACATACATACATACATACATACATACTAGAGGTGGGTTCCTACCAGTTCGCACCTATTTGGTAGAACCAGTTCATCAAATCTACCGAACCGGTTAGAAGAGGTTCCACCAGTGGACCCGGAAAGCAGGCCACACCTACAGAAGAGGTTCCCAAAATTTTTGAAACCCACCACTGACACACACACACACTCACACAGAGAGAGAAAGAGAAAGAAAGGAAGAAATAAAAAAAGAAAAAGGAAAGAAAAAGTGAGAGAGAGATGAAAGAAAAAAAGGAAAAAGAGACAGAGAGACAAAAGGAAGGAGAGAGAGAGAGAGAGAAAGAAAGAAAGAAAACACATGGCCAGCAAGCCACTCCCACAAAGGAGGCCACAACCACAGAATAGGTTCGAAAAACTTTTGAAAAACACCACTGATACCTACTTACCTACCTACCTACCTACTTACCTACCTACCTACCTACCTACCTGTTGCATTTGTGCTGATAAATAAATAAAGGGAGATTAGTATAGATCTATTTCAAGCTATTTCGCTCTCATCAGCTAGCCATACCCTTGCTGGGAATCGAACCTGGGCTGCTTTTAGGCAGTTATATTAACCTCTAAGCCGCAAGCTCTCAAAAAGGAAGCGGTATGCTCCCTCCCATATTTGGGCATACCAGGCACTTTGACATAACACTAGATAGATAGATAGATAGATAGATAGATAGATAGATAGATAGATAGATAGATAGATAGATAGATAGATAGATAGATAGATAGATAGATAGATAGATAGATAAAGATAGATAGATAAAGATAGATAGATAGATAGATAGATAGATAGATAGATAGATAGATAAGATAGATAGATAGATAGATAGATAGATAGATAGATAGATAGATAGATAGATAAGATAGATAAGATAGATATTGATATATAAATATTTTGATGCATGACATATATCTCAAATGTTGGGATAAAATACAGGTAGTCCTCACTTAATGAACGATGCTTAGCAGCCGTTCAGAATTATGACTGGCGTTCCAAAAGCTCCTGATGATCTGGTTCCGGGACTCTCATGGCTGCACGCAGATTTTGGTTGCTCGGCAACCAGCCCACTTTTAGGAGCAAAGTGGAGGCTTTCTGAGGCCTCATGGCCACCATTTACGATGTTTTTGCCAGTTTCCAGGCTTTTGGGTTGGCTTCCAGAAAGAAAGAAAGAAAAAACACCCATGGGGATATATGGATTCACTTAATGACTGCTGTGTTCACTTAGTGATCGTAGTATTCATTTAATCGCAGTTATGAAAAAAGTTGGAAAAGTGGGTCTGGTCACCCGAGTGCCTTGGCTTATGACCATCAGGACGTACAAGGGAAATCCTGGGCTTCCTTAGGCTCATACGTGATGCGTTATTTTCTCAGCGGCGCAGTGGTTAGAACGCAGTATTGCAGGCTACTTCTGCTGACTGCCAGCTGACTGCAATTTGCCAGTTCAAATCTCACCAGGCTCAAGGTTGACTCAGCCTTCTGGCCTTCTAAGGTTGGGGAAATGAGGACCCAGATGGTTGGGGACAAGAGGCTGACTCTGTAAACAGCTTAGAGAGGGCTGTAAAGCACTGCGAAGCAGTATATAAGTCTAAGGGCTATTGCTATTCCTTCCTTCCTTCCTTCCTTCCTTCCTTCCTTCCTTCCTTCCTTCCTTCCTTCCTTCCTTCCTTCTCTTACTTCCACCCTCCCCCTTTCATGTTTCCTTCCACCCATATTTCTCCTTCCTTCTCTTCCTTCCTTCCTTCTCTTCCTCCCTCCCCCTTTCATGTTTCCTTCCTTCCACCCATATTTCTCCTTCCTTCCTTCCTTCCTTCCTTCCTTCCTTCCTTCCTTCCTTCCTTCCTTCCTTCCTTCCTTCCTTCCTTCCTTCTCTTACTTCCACCCTCCCTCCTTTCATGTTTCCTTCTTTCCATCCATATTTCTCCTCCCTCCCTCCCTCCCTTCTCTTGCACCCTCCCCCTTTCATGTTTCCTTCCTTCCACCCATATTTCTCCTTCCTTCTCTTCCTTCCTTCTCTTCCTCCCTCCCCCTTCCATGTTTCCTTCCTTCCTTCCTTCTCTTACTTCCACCCTCCCTCCTTTCATGTTTCCTTCCTTCCACCCATATTTCTCCTTCCTTCTCTTCCTTCCTTCTCTTCCTCCCTCCCTCCTTTCATTGTTTCCTTCCTTCCACCCATATTTCTCCTTCCTTCCTTCCTTCCTTCCTTCCTTCCTTCCTTCCTTCCTTCCTTCCTTCCCCCTCCCTTCTCCATCTGGAGGTTTTTAAGAAGAGACTGTGCAGAGATTTGTCTGACATGGTATAAGGTTTCCTGCCTGAGCAGGGGGTCGGACTAGAAGGCCTCCAAAGTCCCTTCTGACTCTGCTATTTTCTTAATAATAGCAACCTGAGATCCAGAAACTTTGCCCCGGTTTTTCATCCTCACTTGACCCATTTATTTTTACGAGTAACTTCCTGCTCTTGCTGGTGTCGCCTTATCCAAAAGCCAGGAGCACAAAGAAGAAGGAAGAAGGAAATCCAGCTTTTGCTGCTGGGTAAAAAAAAGTGAACTCTGGGTGTGAGTGTGTGTGTGTGTGTGTGTGTGTGTGTGTGTGTGTGTGTGTGTGTGTGTGTGAATAAGACGGTTCCTATGCATGGCCAACCTTTAAGCTTCTAGTCCATAGAAAGAGCCAACGAGGTACTAATTTACAAGATGATAATGAGGGACCCTGATTTATGGCGCAGGTTTCCCAGAAACCGTCTGAGAACAGGATGAAGAAATTGGCCTGCGAAGGCCACACATGTTTTATCACACCACGTTTCAAAATCATTATCCTCCTCTGCTGGGCTCCTGTAAGTATCTCTTGAGAAGCAAGGTGTGACGTTTCCTGGCAGAGCTGAGAACCAGGCCGGGGAGATGCTGGAGAATAATAAGCACTTCTTAAAGTTTTCCCAGTTGCAATGTGATAGTTGCACCGTAAGGAAGGCTGAGTGCCAAAGAACGGAGGCCTCTGAACTCTGGTGCTGGAGAAGAAGACTCCTGCATTGAGTCCCTTGGACTTCAAGGCCATCCAACCAGTCAGTCCTGGAGGAGATCAACCCTGACTGCTCTTTAGAAGGCCAGATCCTGAAGAGGAAACTCAAAGACTTTGGCCACCTAAGGAGAAGGAAGAAGGACTCCCTGGAGAAGAGCCTCATGCTGGGAAGGATGGAGGGCAAAAGAAGAAGAAGGGGACGGCAGAGAAGGAGGGGGCTGGATGGAGTCACCAAAGCAGTCGGCCTGAGCTTCAATGGACTCCGGAGGATGGTAAAGTACGGGAAGGCCTTGAGGAATGTGGTCCATGGAATTAAAATGGGTTGGAGAAGACTCCTGCATTGAGTCCCTTGGACTTCAAGGCCGTCCAACCGGTCAGTCCTAGAGGAGATCAACCCTGGCTGCTCTTTAGAAGGCCAGATCCTGAAGAGGAAACTCAAAGACTTTGGCCACCTACTGAGAAGGAAGAAGGACTCCCTGGAGAAGAGCCTCGTGCTGGGAATGATGGAGGGCAAAAGAAGAAGAAGGGGACGGCAGAGAAGGAGGGGGCTGGATGGAGTCACAGAAGCAGTCGGCGTGAGCTTCAATGGACTCCAGAGGAAGGGAGAGGACAGGAAGGCCTGGAGGAATGTTGTCCAGGGGGTCGCGATGAGTCAGACACGACTTCGCAACTGACAACAACAATAACAACAAAAGAAGTGCATGTATCTCTTTTTCGGGTCTCTGGGTGTGGAGTGGATTTTGAAGAAGATTTTACTTTGGAAGACCCGAAGTTGCTTCTCCCAAAAAGCAACTGGACTTTCTTGAAGCTCAGAGAAGCTTCTTGGATGGGGAGTGAAATGACTTCAAAGGAAAAACAAGAAAGTCCAGTTGCAGCTTGGGAAAAAAAAGCCCCTTTGGGACCTGAATGACTAAGAATCTCCATAGAGATTTCTTTGAAAGCCTTTCGCTTCTCATCCAGCTTCTTCTACGATTCGTGGAGCTTCTTTGATTCTTCTTCAGTTTAGCTTCCCTGAGGAGAGCAGAATCTTTTCAAAGGAAAAACAAACAAACAAGAAAGACCAGTTGCTTTCTTTTGTGTGTGGAGGGAAGCACCTTTGGGGCAACCAGGACCTGGATGATGGAGACTCTGCATAGACATTTAGAATGTGGAAGAGTTTCGTTCAAACTCAAGGGGGGGGACTTCAACTCCCAGAATTCCCCAGCTAGCTGTTGTTATTGTTCCCCATTTTTTCTCAGGCTGACTGAGGCAGCTTCAAGATATGTAAAATCTGAGAGGCTTTGTGGAAGGAAAATCAAGGCTTTGGCAGGAACTAGGGACAGAGTTCGTAGAAGCAGGAGGGGGATCATAGAATCCTAAGGCTGAAAGGGACCTTGGAGGTCTCCTAGTCTAACCCCATGACCAATGCCAGAGGCCTTATTTGATCCTGGGCAAAGGGCTGTCCAATCCCTTTTTGAAACCTCCAGTGATGGGGCACCTACAGCTTCTGGAGAGCTGTCCCACCGATTGATCATTCCCACCCTCAGGAAATTCCTCCTGATTTCCAGGTTCCCTCTGAGGGAATCAACCCATTCCATCTTCTATATTATCTCCGATTCTTTGACTTCATCTATATTGACTTGTTCTTCTTGCTGTCCATGGAATTCTCAACCATTCTATTGAATCACAGAATCTGAGAACCAGATTATCACACATTCATAGAATCGTAGAATCATAGAACCACAGAACCAGAGAATCAGAGAATCATAAAATCACCGAATCATAGAACCATATAATTTCAAAATCATAGAATCATAGAACTAGATTATCACACATACATAGAATCATAGAATCTCAGAACCATATAATTATGGAATCATAGAGAATTATAAAATCGTAGAATCATAGAGCCATATAATACAGAATCATCTAACCATCAAACCATCAAACCAAAGAACCATAGAACCAGATAATTACAGAATCATAGAACCAGATAATTATGGAATCATAGAATCATAGAATAGATTATCACACATTCATAGAAATCATAGAACCATAAACCATAGAATCATAGAACCATACAACCATAGAGTCACAAAATTACAGAATCACAGAATCATAAAATCACAGAATCATAGAGCCATATAAAACAGAATCACAGAATCATCAAACCATCAAACCATCAAACCAAAGAACCATAGAACCACAGAATTACAGAATCATAGAACCATATAATTATGGAATCATAGAACCAGATTATCACACATTCATAGTATCACAGAATCATAAAATCATAAAAACACAGAAGCATAAAACCATATAATTACAGAATCATAGGACCATAGAATCATAGAATGACAGAATTAGAAAATCACAGAACTACAGAATCATAGAATCATAAATTCACAGAATCATAGAATCATAAATTCACAGAATCATAGAACCAGATTATCACACATTCATAGAATAATATAATCACAGCCTCATAGAATCCTAGGACTGGAAAGGACCTTGGAGGTCATCTAGTCCCACCCCCAGCCCAAGGCAGGAGTACTTAGTACTTTCCTGCAAGTATTGGAAGATGCTATCATGTCCCCTGTCCCCCACCCCTCGGCCTCCTTTTCCTAATGCAGAGCACTACACTGGATTGGATTGCACTTTTATTTTTAAAGCAAATGAATATGTAAAGAATTCTCTCTCTCTCTCTCTCTGTGGTCTCAGGGTTGGCATTGTCTGAATTTTTGATAGACCAAGGACAAAATGTTTGCGATCCCTGCATGAATGGAATTTGAACCCCAGATTTGTAAAGCTGTTGGAAATCCAAGCTTACCTTAAACAAACAAACAAACAAAAAACCCAGTGAGAAGAGCTGGGATTGTGTAGTGTGTCTTGCAGGGCAGCCTGGCAAAGGCCTTTGTGAGCTGCCTTCAGAATAAAATCTGGAGATAAAACAATGATAGGGGATTAAATGCTGCTCCCTCTTCGGTGAATCTCACACAGAAGGGAAACGTTTCTGACTTCAAAATGTGCTAGAAAAGCTTGTTTATTCTGCGGCCACAGCTTGGAGAAGGAGACCTGGCGGAACCTTTTTAATTGAGAAGATTCAAAGGTCTCTGCAGACCCTTTCATTCCCGCCAAGGTGTCAGCCGGCTCGACCTCCCTCGCTGCGACGTCGCTCCGATGGGTTTCCTTCCTCTCATTTTGCCCCTGATTTCTTTTTAATGATATCAGGGGATGAAAAGGTCTCTTTGAAACTCCAGGCACCAACAAATTGTTCCTCGCCCTTTCCCTGGCTTCGTAAAAGGGCCGGCTCCAATACGGAGCTTGGATTAAAACAATTAGGAGCTTGACGTGGAGAATGGCAAATGGTGGGCCAGGCAGATGTCAATCACCCCGAGACAGAGAGGAAAAACTAGACAAGCAGCAGAACGGAAGATTTTAATGCCTCCCCCCACTCTTTTTCATTATGCATTGTGTGTCTCTATCATGCATCTGTCTGTCTGTCTATCATCTATTTATCCATCCACCCACCCACCCATCCATCCATCCATCCATCCATCCATCCATCCATCCATCCATCCATATCTCTCTCTCCTCTCTCTCTCTTTCTCTCTCTCCTGTCTGTCTGTCAGTCTGCCTGCCTGCCTGCCTGCCTGCCTGCCTGCCTACCTACCTACCTACCTACCTACCTACCTACCAAGCACCTGAGGGCAGGACAAGAAGCAATGGGTGGAAACTAATCAAGGAGAGAAGCAACTTAGAACTGAGGAGGAATTTCCTGACAGTCAGAACAAATTGCCTCCAGAAGTTGTGAATGCCCCAAACATTGGAAGTTGTTAAGAAGAGGTTGGATGGCCATTTGTCTGAAGTGGTGTAGGGTTTCCTGCCTGAGCAGGGGGTTGGACTAGAAGACCTCCAAGGTCCCTTCCACCTCTGTTATTCTATTCTATTCTTTTTTCTATTTACTATCCTATTCTATTCTTACTATCCTATCCTATCCTATCCTATCCTATCCTATCCTATCCTATCATATCCTATCATATTCCATTCCATTCTATTCTATTTACTATTCTATTCACTATTCTTTTCTATTCTATTTACTAGCCTATTTACTATATTCTATTCTATTTACTATTTTATTTTATTCTATTCTATTTGCTATTCTATTTACTATTCTATTCTATTCTACTCTTCCTTCCTTCCTTTTTTCTTTCATCTATCCATCAACCAATCAATTTATCATGCATCTATTCTGTCTGTCTGTCTGTCTCCATATACGCCAGTTGTGGGTTGCGGCCGGTTTGCACCAGTTCAGGTGAACCAGTAGTGGTTTGTTAGCCTGGATTGCAGAACTGGAAGCGACCCAGGCTGGCCATGCCTCCAAATCGGTTTCCCCAGTTGCCACTGGCATTGCCGGCATGCTTTACAAGCAACTGCGCAAGCACATGAGCAGCAAATAGGCAATAACGCCACAGCAACTCTCCCGATATACACCCACCAAAGAGGCCTAACACAAGACGGACAGACAATGTCAGCAAGGCAGAAGGAAAACTCAGGACCGTCTCGGTTGGAAATATCTGGACCTTCAGGCCTTCATCCTCCAGTATACGGACAGGGGCTAAAATGATGATATACATCTAATGTATCTATGACCTGTCAAAATTAAATTACCAAACGAGAGACAGACAGGCAGGCAGGCAGACAGACAGACAGACAGACCACACTCTATCCACAATAAGGAGCCTGGTGGGATTTAATCTGCCAAATTACAGTCATCCGGCAGTCAACAGAAGTTGCCTGCAGTACTGCACTCTAACCACTGTGCCACCATGGCTCAAGGAAGGAAGGAAGGAAGGAAGGAAGGAAGGAAGGAAGGAAGGAAGGAAGGAAGGAAGGAAGGAAGAGCCCTTAGAATTATATACCACTTCACAGTGCTTTGCAGCCCCCTCCAAGTGGTTTACAATCTCAGCATATTTCCCCCAACACTCTGAGTCCTCATTTTACCAGCCTCGGAAGGAGGGAAGGCTGAGTCAACCCTGAGCCTGGTAGGATTTGAACTGCCAAACTGCTGGCAGCAGAAGTAGCCTGGCCTACTGCACTCTAACCAATGTGCTACCACGGCTCTTAAAATGCCACCCGTTTCCTGGAGCCCCCCCCCCCCCAAATATCTGGGAACCACACAAAGCAGTTTTGCAAACCAGGACGGTCGCTTGAGGGTGGCGGAATCAAACCTTCTTCTTGTCCCCATTGGGTTGCCAAGGGGTGGGGCAGCCTCGTCTTTGAATCTGCCCCACTATAAAGCCCCCTCCCCTGCCCAAGCCATGCGCCCCCTTGCCGGAGGCATGTGCTAAAGCATTCAACCTCCATCTCAAGCCGAGGTTTTGTCTCTCTCTGTGGATGCCCCCCCCCCTTCCGGGCCTGTTCTCTCTCTCTGCTTCACCGCGATCAGATTAGGAATTAATTATAAATGTGAATAAGAATGGAAAATAATCTTTTGTTTCATTTCTTTTTCTTTCTTTCTTTCTTTCCTTAAGTGTATCCGCCAGCCAGACATTAAAAGCAAATTATACTCCTCAGCCAGGGGGAAGGCTGGCCCAAGAGGGGAGGCGAAGAGAAAGGAAGGATGTGTGAACCATAATTGAAAATGTAAGGGATCAGACAGGGCCTTCCCTTCCATCCGCCTCACAGCCTGGAGGGTGTGAAACGACAGCATTGCACAATCGGTGTTGGGGATCTAGTGGCACCGAGAGGGATTGGAGTCCCTCATTGTTGAATTCCTGCCTTTGTCTGAGTTGAATTGAAGTCGGAGCCAAGAAAACGAAGAGCAAAATTCTAACATCTTTCCAACCTGTTCATTAAGCACCAAGAGAGGGATCAGCTGGAGACTGACATCCTCACGACTAACGCTGGCCTCAGTTGAAACCAGAGTTGGTGCAGGTCCCTTGATGTCTCTATGGAGATTCTCTGTCACTAAGGTCCTGGGTGTCCCCAAAAGTGCTTTGTTTTCCCCCGAAGGAGACATTTTGCTTCTCATCCAAGAAGCTTCTCCAGCTCTGACTGGATTGTGGAGAAGGGAAGGATTTATCTTCCTTGCAGACAGCTGGTCATTTGCATCCTTTCAAGAGAGTCATCGATGCCACTTGGAGGTTTCTCTGTGTCCTCAGGGTCACCTGAGTGATGCTTCTGGTTCCGGTAGTCTGCAATTTTCCTCTGGAAACACCTTCCTATTCCCACCTCATTCCAAGGGTCTCCATCCCAAATTGTGTAGCTAAAAGTCTGTAGAGATTCTCAGTCATCCCGGTCAGGCTTGTCCCAAAGGTGCTTTTTTCAGGAGGCAACTGGACTTTCTGGTTTTTAATACAATACAATACAATAGCAGAGTTGGAAGGGACCTTGGAGGTCTTCTAGTCCAACCCCCTGCCTAGGCAGGAAACCCTATACCGTTCCAGACAAATGGCTATCCAACCTCTTCTTAAAGACTTCCAGTGTTGGGGCATTCACAACTTCTGGAGGCCAAGTTGTTCCACTGATTAATTGTTCTCACTGTTAGGAAATTTCTCCTCAGTTCTAAGTTGCTTCTCTCCTTGATTAGTTTCCACCCATTGCTTCTTGTTCTACTCTCAGGTGCCTTGGAGAATAGCTTGACTCCCTCTTCTTTGTGGCAACCCCTGAGATATTGGAACTTTGCTATCATGTCTCCCCTAGTCCTTCTTTTCATTAAACTAGACATACTCAATCCCTGCAACCTTTCTTCATATGTTTTAGTCCCCTAATCCTCTTTGATGCTCTTCTCTGCACTCTTTCTAGAGTCTCCACATCTTTTCTACATCATGGCGACCAGAACTGAATGCCGTATTCCAAGTGTGGCCTTCCCAAGGCCTTATAAAGGGGTATCAACACTTCACGTGATCTTGATTCTCTCCCTCTGTTGATGCAGCCTAGAACTGTGTTGGCTTTTTTGGCAGCTGCTGCACACGGCTGGCTCATATTTCAATGTTTCTCCACTAGAACTCCAAGACCCCTCTCACAGTTACTACTGTTGAGCAAGGTACCACCTATACTGTACCTGTGCATTTCATTTTTCTTGCCTAAATGTAGAACCTTACTTTTTTCACCACTGAATTTCATTTTATTAGATAGTGCCCTGTTCTGACCCCCCAGCCTGTGAATAAACCAGAACAGAGGCTTGGCTGTTTGCCACTGTTCAATTACTGAGATAACGAATCCTTTGGCTGAGGGCCCCAGGCAACTCACGTTCAATAGAGTAACTCTGCAGCAACCCAGATAGTTCAAACGAAGCAATGCAGGTAGTCCAAACGAACAGACACGGCTAGAATACAGAGATTTTCTTAACTACTAATTCAAACAGTTGTTTCCTGCAAATGTCCCCTCCCAACGCCTCACCTATAATCTCTCTTGGGAGGGGCCAATCAACAACCACCTGTGCTTAATCATCTTCTGTGAGTCTGCCTACGGAGTTGCTGCTTCCGTTTCTCAGCCCTTCTCACTTTAGCATCAGGGACAAGCTGCCTTTGATCCTCCACACTGCTCTATGCCTCAGGCACCTCCTGGTGGCCAACCAGCCTCTCTGATCCCTGCTCTGAGTCTGAACCCTGTCCAGGGTCCTCCACATCGTCCAGGGCAGACTCAGAGGGGTCCTCGCTATCCGAGACCATCAGCAGCTCAACCGGATCCTGTTGGGCCACAACAGTGCCCAATGTTCAAGTTTGTCAATATCCTTCTGTATCTTTAGCCTGTCTTCTGGAGTTTTGGTTATTCCTGCCAGCCTGATGAGTTCCCCATTAATCCCTTGGTCCAAATCATTGATGAAGATGTTGAGGAGTCCTGGGCTCAAAACAGAGCCCTGGGGTTCCACACTGCATACTTCCCTCCATGTAGACGCAGTTCCATTGAGGACTCCACGTTGAGTGCGGTTGGTCAGCCAGTTACAAATCCATCTGGTGGTGATGCTGTCCAACCCACATTCTTCTACTTTTATCTAGTAGTAGGTTATGGTCTACTTTATCAAATGCCTTACTGAAGTCCAAGTAAACTATGTTGACGGCATTCCTCTGGTCCACTAATTTTGTCACTTTGTCACAGAATGCAATAAGATTAGTCTGGCATGATCTGTTTTTGACAAACCCATGTTGGCTTTTGGCTATTACTTTGTTTACTTCTAGGTGTTCACTAATTCGTTGCTTGATTATCTTTTCCAGAATCTTTCTTGGTATTGAGGTCAGGCTGATAGGTCTGTAGTTTCTTGGATCTGTTTTTTCCCTTTTTTGAAGATGGGAACCACATCAGCTCTTTTCCAGTCCTCTGGCAGTTCCCCGGTGCTCCAGGATCTCTGAAAGATAAAGTTCAGTGGTTCTGAGATCTTGTTTGCCAGTTCCTTCGGAACCCTGGGTGTAATCCATCCGGTCTTGGTGATTTGAACTTGTCTAGGGTAAACAGGTGCTCACTTACCATTTTCTTCCCTATTTCCCTATTTTTTTTTAAGACGTTTCACTTCTCATCTAAGAAGCTTCTTCAGCTCTGACTGGATTGTGGAGAAGGGAAAGATTTATATTCCTTCCAGACAGCTGGTCATTTACATCCTTTTTAGAGGGTCCTTGAGGCCACATGGAGGTTTCTCTGTGTCCTCAGGGTCACCTGAGTGGTGCAAATGGGGGTGGAGCCTTCTTGGAACTGCTGAAAGGACTTTGTGTTGTAGACTGGAGACAGGTGATGTCGTGCCCCTCCCCAATCTAGGCATAGATGGCCTCCTGGACCCCTCTTTCAAACCAGAGGTCCTCTCTCTTCAAAATGTGGACTTTGCTGTCTTCAGAAGAGCCGCCTTTGTCCTTCAAATGCAGTAGCTGAATCTTGTCCTAAGGTTCTCCGATGTTGTGCCATGCGCTTATGAAGTGGCTGTTTTGTTTCCCCAATGTACAGATCAACACATGGCTCATTGCATTGTACTGCATGTACCATGTTGCTCAGTTTATGTCTCGGTGCACAAACAGAGTGGACAAGCTTCTGCCTTAGTGTATTCTTGGGTTTAAAGTGTGTACGTAAGTTGTGTTGGCCGAAGATCCTTGCAGGAGTATACATCCTTACATTCCCCACCATCCAGTTGGAGCTGAAGAAGCTTCTTGGATGAGAAGCAAAACATCTTCAAAGAAAAACAAGAGAGTCCAGTGGCCTCTTTGGGGGGAAGGAAGCCTCTTTGGGGCATTATCTCCTGGTAATTCCAGATTGCAGACACGGTTGACTGGCCAGGGATCCAAATCAAGAACGAAGCACTTTGAATCCGCTGCCTGGATGGATGAATCTATCAGTTCTGCTCTAGTTTCCATGCGCTGCTTTCAGATCTCCGAGTTCTTTCCATCCCATTGACCACGAAACCTGTGAACTTCAATAAAGGGCCTCCAACAATGGAACGAACGCACAACTTTACTCTGTCAAAAGCTTCTCAGCCCTCCGTGAGTTGTGTTTCTCCATCAGATCAATGGGCCCCCTCTGCATAGACAGACGTCTTCAGGAAGAGAGAAGAGGAAAAATGCTTTCAGGTTTGGGCGGATGGAGAGGTTGTTAGCATTTCTGCTGAACGATGTGACTCTCACTGCAATATCTCTCTCTCTCTCTCTCTCTCTCTCTCTCTCTCTCTCTCTCTCTCTCTCTCTCTCTATCTCTATCTCTATCTCTATCTCTATCTCTATCTCTATCTCTATCTCTATCCCTATCCCTCTATCTCTATCTCTATCTCTATCTCTATCTATCTTATCTATCTATCTATCTATCTATCTATCTATCTATCTATCTATCTATCTATCTATCTATCGCTATATCTCTATCTCTATCTCTATCTCTATCTCTATCTCTATCTCTATCTCTATCTCTATCTCTATCTCTATCTCTATCTCTATCTCTATCTCTATCTCTATCCTATCTATCTATCTACCTACCTACCTACCTACCTACCTACCTACCTACCTACCTACCTATCTATCTATCTATCTATCTATCTATCTATCTATCTGGCCAGCCAACTTGTCTGGGAAGCTTATAGAAATAAATCACCAATACAGAACCTAATACAGAATAAGAGTTGGAAGGGACCTTGGAGGTCCTCTAGTCCAACTCCTCCCACCCTAGCAGGAGACCCTACACCATTTCTGACAAATGGCAGTCCATTCTCTTCTTGAAAGCCTCCAGGGATGAAGCTCTCACAACTTCCAAAGGCAACTTCTGTTCCATGGGTTGATGGTTCTCCCTGTCAGGAAATTCCTCCTCATTTCCATGTTGAATCTCTCCTTGTTCACTTTCCATCCATTCTTCCTTCTCTGGCCTTCGGGGGCTTTGGAAAATAGCTTGACCCTCTCCTCTCTGTGGCAGCCCCTCAAATATTGGAAGATGCTATCCTGTCCCCCCTGGTCCTTCTCTTCACTAGATTAGCCATGCCCAGTTCTTGCAACCGTCCATCGTATGTTTGAGCCTCCAGTCCCCTCATCATCCTGGTTGCTCTTCTCTACCCTCTTTCTAGAGTCTCAACATCTTTTTTGTATCATGGTGACCAGAACTGGATGCAAAATTCCAAGTGTGGTCTTACCAAGGCAGTATATAACATAGTCTCAACATCTTTTTTATAGTGTGGTGACCAAAACTGGATGCAATATTCTAGGTGTCTTACTAAGGCTTTATAGAGTGGTATTAAATCCTCCCTTGCAGGTCACTGAATTTTGCCCTTCTTTCTCACAGCCAAACTCCCCCCCCCCCGCCCCCACAAACAGATCAAGATTGTAGCAAGAGCTGTGTTTCTCTCAACCCTTGATTGAAGTTCAGATCATGCCATTCTGGAGGAACTTTCTTGAAATTCAATATATGCCTTTTCTGCTTTGATCCACAGAATTTTCTAAACTCTAACTGGCTGTTTGTGTCTTATTGGCTGAGAATATATGCAAGGCAGCCACTTGGCTAACCATGCTGGTCAGCTTGCAAAATTGCCGACAAATCTGTTACAAAAATATCATAAATCAAGAAGTACAAAAGGTAACAGCCGAGAGACTAAATGCTTAACATGAAAATGCTAAACCATTAGGAAGTCTGGCTGAAGGAATAGATTTTAGTCAGGTTGTTTGCTTGACTAAAGTCTATTACTTCAGCCAGGCTTCCCCCAAACTTCCAAGGACTCCTTTCAGTTGACCTGACCCGACCTTATAAAATAGATGTGGAGACTCCGGAAAGAGTGCAGAGAAGAGCAACAAAGAGGATGAGGGGACTGGAGGCTAAAACATATGAAGAACAGTTGCAGGAACTGGGTATGTCTAGTTTAATAGAAAGAAGGACCAGGGGAGACATGATAGCAGTCTTCCAATATCTCAGGGGTTGCCACAAAGAAGAGGGAGTCAAGCTGTCCTCCAAAGCCCCAGAGGGCAGGACAAGAAGCAATGGGTGGAAACTAATCAAGGAGAGAAGCAACTTAGAACTGAGGAGAAATTTGTGGACTGTTGGAACAATTAATCAGTGGAACAGCTTGCTACCAGAAGTTATGAATGCCCCAACACAGGACGTTTTTAAGAAGATGTGGGATAACCATTTGTCTGAAATATTGTAGAATTTCCTGCCTAAGTAGGGGGTTGGACTAGAAGACCTTCAAGGTCCCTTCCAACTCTGTAATTCTATTCCTATTTTATTCCTATTCTATTCTATTCCATTCTATTCCATTCTCTATTCTATTCTATTCTATTCTATTCTATTCTATTCCTTTCTCCTATTCTATTCCCTTCTATTCCCCTCCCTTCCTTTCCTTTCCTTTCCTTTCCTTTCCCTTCCCTTCCCTTCTATTTTATTATATTCTATTCTATTCCATTCTCTATTCTATTCCATTCAGAGGCAACTTAGAACTGAGGAGGAATTTCCTGGCAGGGAGAACAATTAACCAGTGGAACAGAAGTTGCCTCCAGAAGTTGTGAATTCCCCAACACTGGAAGTCTTTTAAAAAAATGCTGGGTAGCCATTTGTCTGGAACGGTATATGGGGTTTCCTGCCTAGGCAGGGGGTTGGACTAGAAGACCTCCAAGGTCCCTTCCAACTCTGTTATATTCTAACTACCTATAGGAAACAGGTGAAACTCGCCGATTGATTCTTTTATGGAAAAATTTCCATACGGGATTTCCAGTCGGCAACAAATGCAGGGATCGCGTCTTTTCTCTTTTCTCCGGTCGAGGAAGCCGTGGGGACCCCCTCCCCCCTCCCCTCCAATCATTTCTTCCCACAGTCCCGGCGAGAGATCTCCTCTCCGGTGCTTCTGAAGCGCCTCTCGGCAGCCCAAAGTGGCAGGTGCTGAGCGGGCGGCGCGTTAAAAAACCAGCCCGACTAAGTCAAACTGGCATAAAATCCATGCAGGACATTGAACGGCAATGATTCTGACAATAAAGCCGGCCGATAAATATTATGAAATGAAAACCGCCCAGCAGGAATGCCGGATCGATCCGAGGGGGCAGAAGTTTAAGCACACATCAGATGAGCGGCAGGGCTTCGGAGCAGCCGCGCTTGTGGGGGGGTTGTTTGGGGGTTTTTTGGCACGTGCCTAACGGGAGGGGTTCAAAGGCAGCTGCGAGGGGGTGATTGAAGCTGTGTGTGTGTGTGTGTGTGTGAGAGAGAGAGAGGAGGATTATATATACACAAATGTGCACATCTCTCTCTCTCTCTCTCTCTCTCTATCTATCTATCTTCATCCATCCATCCATCTATCATCCCTCTCTCTCCATCCATCTCTCATCTGTGTGTGTGTGTGTGTGTGACTGTCTGTCTGTCTGTCTGTCTATCTATCTATCTATCTATCTATCTATCTATCTATCTATCTATCTATCTATCTATCATCTATCTATCATCTATCTATCTATCTATCTATCTATCTATCATCTATCTATCATCTATCTATCTTCATCCATCCATCCATCATCCCTCTCTCTCCATCCATCTCTCATCTGTGTGTTTGTGTGTGTGTGTGACTGTCTGTGTGTCTGTGTGTCTGTCTATCTATCTATCTATCTATCTATCTATCTATCTATCTATCTATCTATCTATCTATCTATCTATCTATCTATCTATCTACCATCTCTCTCTCTCTCCCCATCCATCCATCCATCCATCCGTCATCTCTTTCCATCCCTCATCTCTCTCTCTCTCTCTCTCTCTCTCTCTCTCTCTCTCTCTCTTTGTGTATGTGTCTGTCTGTCTGTCTCTGTCTATCTATCTATCTATCTATCTATCTATCTATCTATCTAACTAACTAACTAACTAACTAACTATCATCTATCTATCTATCCATCCATCCATCCATCCATCCATCCATCCATCCATCCATCTATCTATCTCTATCCATCATTATCTCAGAGAGTCACGAACCAATTAAGGGAACTAATTGTCTCCTGCAAACTCCACTCCCCTTTCGCTCCCCTTTTATTTCCTCTGGGAGGGGCCATTCACCGTCCACCCGTGGCCTTACTCCCAAGTCGACCCCTGTTCTTTAACTGTTCCCTTCGTCTGGTGACTCTGCGCATGTGCACACTGGGAACAGGCTCCAGCTGTTCTTCTGCCTCACTGATGTCTGACTCCAAAGGCAGCTGATAACTGGCATACGGCCCTGGCCCCCTCTCCGCCTCCGACACAGAGCCCTCATCTGAGCCTTCCCCAGACTCCAGGACTGGCCCATATTCTGCCCCCCCAACCTCCTCCCTGTCCGAATCTGCTGCACAACCCAGAGTGACATCAACACCAGAGAAGATTCAGGAGCAAATCATGCAGTGATCATTTATCAGAAGTCTGCTTGGATTTGCCAGGAAGAAATCTTGACAAAGTAGCCTTATTTCATGTGGGGCCAGGGAGCCTTCTGAATAGGTTGACAGAATGCCCTGGGTGTATATAATATGTGTATCATTATTTTAGGTGGCATCCATCAAAGCCTACGGCCAAGTCCCGGGCAGTCATCCGTCTACTTCATCCTGCTCTGGACAGGTCCCACCTCCAGCCTCACAGCCAGTTGGTTTCCTAACTGGAGAAGGAGAGAGAGATTCAGAGAAGGGCAGGGAGGGGGGCACCGGGGCCTTTACGAACGCCTGAAATGAAGAAGGAAAAAATGGAACATGTTTAGCCTTGAGGAAAGAAACCCAACTTGATGAACTAAAAAGAAGAGAAGGAAGAGGGGTGGCATGATGGCATCTTTCAATATTTGAGGGGCTGAAAAGAGGGTGTGTGCGTGTGTCAAGCTACTCTCCAAAGCACCAGAGGGCAGGAGAGGAAGCAATGGATGGAAACTAATCAAGGGGAGAAGGAACCTGGAACCAAGGGGAAATTTCCTGACAGTTAGGACAATTGACCAGTGGAACTACTTGCCTCCAGAAGAGAGCTCCATCACTGGAGGCTTTTTAGAAGACGTTGGGCAATCATTTGTCTGAAATGGTGTTAGGTCTTCTGGTTGGACAGGGGGTGGACTAGAAGACCTCCAGGATCCCTTCCAGCCCTGGGATTCTAAGACCCCTCTCCTACTTCTATGAACTCTGCTCCTATTTCCTGCCAGATTTGCCTCCTGGGAAGGCGACAGGACAACTTGTCACAGCCAACTTGCTGCAACCAACTCACCACCACCATCTCGCCTTGGAACAAACCTCAACCAAACTTAACCCAGACAAACTCCTAGGATTCGTAGAGGGCCCCCCGGGAGTCCGACAACAAATAGAATACATGTCCTTGCACAGGAACCGGAGGCTCAAGTGCAAAGACCAAGAGGAGGTATAAATACCTGCCACTCTCAACTCCATGTGGCCAGCTGCCCCGAAGCATGTGCTTGGTGGTTCTGCTTCACCATTAAACCATCTTTCCGATCAGAATCCAGCCTCCGTTTTGTCCCCAGAGCCTTCCTCCCGGACTGGAACAGAAGCAGGCGTCTATGTCTTCCAACAACCTTATTTCTTTTGTATAGGGAAAAAAAGAAACCTTGATTGCAACTTATCAAACTAATTTGGGGCTCCCAAGCAGCTGCCTTAATTGCCCTTGGAGCTGAAATTGCTGTGGCAAATTGAGATGCTTCTCCAGATGTTTTGGAGCAAAACAGTAACGAAATCCAACATGTAACTTTCGGCCACAATGGCAGGTTGTCGATCCTGGCTCAGGGCAGCTCCAGGGGCACTTCAAAGTTCACATCTGCCCTGCTGTGAAATGCATTTCCCGGGGAAATCCATCGGGCAGCTGCTGGCTAAAGACCTGACAGAAAACAGCCACAAAGAAAAGGGAAGTATATTAGGCTTGAGAAGGGGTGTTGGGTTTTAAAGTAATATGATTGTACATGTATACCGTCTTCTCTTATTTTTTAAAAACAAAGATATGTATATTGAAATGGAAGTATAAATATCATCAACACAGAATGGAGTTTGCTCAGAAGCTGAAATACACCAAGTGAATGAGAGGAAGAGTGGAAAGCAGAGGAGAGAAGAAAGATAGGAAGAGAGGGACAGGAGAGAGGGTGAGGGGGGGGAAGAGGAGGAGAATAAGGAGGAGTGGAAAGGGGGAGAGAGGAGAAGGAGAAAGGAAGGGGAAGTAGAGTAGAAAAAGGATGATGGAGGGAAGAAAGGAGGTAAGGAGGGGGAGGAGAGAGGCAGAAGAAAATGTTGGATAAGGCATAAAATATGGTGTAGGGAGAGCAGAAGAGCCAATAATTGGTTTTTCTTTTCCTTTGGTAGTTGATGGCAAGATGAATTGATGTAATTACTTAATAATACAACATGATATTGACTATGTAATAGGATACATGTGATTATATGTTATGAAAATGGAAAATAAAAAGTTTAATGAAAAGGCCAAAAAAAAAACTTTTTTCTGATGCTTAAGGAAGCCAATTATATCTTAGTTTAAGGCTAAGCTCTTCGGGGGGGGGGGGGGTGCAAATCAGCCACGGTCTGATTTGAACTTGTGAGTGGAAAGACAAAAAGTGGAATGACTAATCCAAAATTGATTCAAGCATTCAGGAGGAAAAGGTTCAGTTGGATAAAATTCTGGAGAATGGCGGTACCTTTACATTGAGCCCAATTCTCCATGATCCTGCTCAGCTTCCACACACGGACAACATCCTCTAGGCGTTGTGACCTGCACAGACTCCATTTACGGAATTACCCTGGTAGTCTGGCAGTGGGGGAGCAAACGTTGGTTTGGCCTCATCTGGGAATCGGTTGCTGGAGGGAACATATCAACCATCAGATAAACCAAGAACAAGATAAGCAGAATGGATGGGGGGGGGGGCTTCCATTTAGGACCTTTGTGAGTCTTTGAGTGTTTAAGGTTGCTGAACGATGCGCTAGACCCTTGAAATGTTCTCTGGAAGGGGCGTTATTCTTCCGTGAGTCCTGCAAAGGAAGGAGAGAGGGAAGGAAAGAAGGAAAGTGAAGGAAGGGAGAAAGGAAAGGGAAGGTGGAAGGATAGGGATGGAAGAAAGGGGGGAAAGAAAAGGGAGGGAGGGAGATAGGGAAGGAGAAAGAGGAAAGAAGGTGGGAGGAAGAAGGAGGAAGGAAGGAAGGGGAAAAGAAAAGAGAGGGAGATAGGGAAGGAGAAAGATGGAAGAAAAGAAGATGGGGAGGGAGGGAGGGAGGGAGGAGGGAGGGAGGAAGGGGAAAAAGAAAGGGAGGGTGACGATAGCATCTTCCAATCCTTGAGGGGATATCATAGAGGAGATCTACCTATTCTCTAAAGCCCCAGAGGGCAGGACAGGAAATATGATGGTAGACGGTCATTAAAGGAGACGTCCCAAAGCTGCTTTTGTTTCAAGAGGCATCTGGACTTTCTGGTTTTTCTTTGAAGACGTTTCCCTTCTCATCTAAGAAGCTTCTTCCGCTCTGACTGGATGGTGGGAATCAGAGCTGAAGAAGCTCCCTGCATGAGAAGTGAAACTGTCTTCGGAGTAAAACCAGAAAGTCCAGTTGCCTCTTGAAAAAGCAAATTGTGGGAGAACCATGATGTGGAGGACGGAGAACGTCCATAGACGTTAAAGAGAGGCCCATCCTAAGAATTAAGTAGAAACTTCTTGACAGGGAGAACCATCAATCAGCGGGACGGACGTTGCCTCCAGAGGTCGTGGCGGCTCCAACACTGGGGGACCCTCAAGAAGAGATTGGACAGCCATTTGTCTGAAGCGGCTTCTAGTGGACGCACACGCACTGCCCAGCTAGTCTTCCAGTTGCTGCCATGCACGCACACACGGTGATCAGCTGGATGGCAGCCATGCTCACACCGGAAAACGCTCTTCCAGGTGCATCAAGGCCAGCTGATTGTCGCTCACGCCATGTGCGCCAGAACCCAGAAAAGGGAGAGGCAACGTTGCACATGTGCAGGGCTCCATGGCTCCATGTGCCACTTTGGGTCTGCCTTCATGGGAATAGGGTCTCCTGCCTGAGCAGAGGGGGGCTGGACTAGAAGACCTCCGAGGCCCCGTCCCACTCTGTTCTTGTTCTGCTCTCCTGCCTCAAATGTGCAGAACACATGAAGCTCCGTCCAAACCATCTGGAGATGTTTACACTGGAGTCGTCAGGAGGAACGAAGCGCCTGACCCGGAGCGTCTGGTCCATCCAGAGCTGCCAGCTGCTGCCATTCACAGGCACTCCCTGCGGGCGAGAAACTCATTAACACAGGAAGCGGCCGTGTTGACAGCCAAAAATGGCGTCCCACTCCTTCTGGGGCTCAGCCACCCCCCCCCCCCCGCTTCCCGGCTTAGATGCCAACCTGCCACCCCAAAGCTGCGAGCCCAGGGGGGGCCCCTACAAATGTCTTTGTTTGTTTCTCCCCAGCAGAAGTCAGAAGAGCAGCGAGCTGGCAAGGATGAGCCTCTCCGACGGCTTTGTTAGTGGTTTGTTTGACACACAACACACACACCCCCCCGGGCCTTCCGTGCGCCAGTGGGGCCTGATTGCGGTAGTGTGCTTTGCAGAATGACGGCGTTTGCAGGCACATTTGGCGGAGCGCCCGGAAGAGAGGCAAGAGGTCTCTGTTTTGGCATCTCCTTCTCTTTCATCTCCGCAATCCGTGAGGAGCCTGGGAAGGGCCCGAAACCAGCTTTGTAAAGTACCGCTGTGTAAAGCCTTAGTAAGGCCGCACCTGGAATAGACGGCATCCAGTTCAGGTGCCCACGTTACAAAAAAAAAACCTTATGCCACCAGGCATTGAAATTTTGGCCTTGGACCACCTAGAATTACGCCGCCTACATGTAGCACACAAAATTGTCTGCTACAACATCCTTCCTGTCAACGACCTCTTCAGCCTCAACCTCAATAACACTCGGGCAAACAATCGATACAAACTCAAGGAAAAAAGAGCCGAGGTGGCGCAGTGGTTAGAGTGCACCACTGCAGGCCACTTCAGCTGACTGCAGTTCTGCAGTTCGGCTGTTCAAATCTCAGCGGCTCAAAGGTTGACTCAGCCTTCCATCCTTCCGAGGTGGGTGAAATGAGGACCCGGATTGTTGTTGGGGGCGATATGCTGACTCTGTAAACCGCTTAGAGAGGGCTGAAAGCCCTATGAAGCGGTATATAAGTCTAACTGCTATTGCTATTGCTAAACCTCTCCAAACTCGATTGCAGGAAATCCGACTTCAGCAAGAGAGCGGTCAACGCCTGGAATGCTCTACCGGACTCCGTTGTTACAGCCTCAAACCCCCCCCCCCAGCTTCAACCTCAAACTGTCCACCGTGGCCCTCACCCCGTCCCTAAGAGGTCCGTAAAGGGGCTGTGCGTAAGCGCACCAGCGTGCCCACCTGTCCTAATGTCCCCATCTATTTGTACTCATTTCCCTTGTTCATGTCCATATTCAGATTTATATTTATTTATTTATTAGACTTATATACCGCTTCATAGGCTTTCAGCCCTCTCTAAGCGGTTTACAATTTTTTTAGCAAATTGAGTCAGCATATCGCCCCACAGTCCGGGTCCTCATTTCACCCACCTCGGAAGGATGAAGGCTGAGTCGAACCTTGAGCCTGGTGAGATTTGAACCGCTGAGCTGCATATCACAGTCAGCTTAAGTGGCCTGCAGTGCTGCACCCTAACCACTGCGCCACCTCGCTATCTTGTGCATGTTTGACAAACTAGATAAAAAATAAAATAAATAAATAAATGAAAAAGATGCTGAGACTTTGGAAAAAGTGCAGAGAAGAGCAAGTAGAAGATTAAAGTCCTGGAGACTCAAAGGCAGGAAGAATGGTGGCAGGATTTGGGTTTGGCTACTTTAAGGAAAAGAAGAAATAGGGGTGGCCTGAGAGCAGGATTTGAGGGGCTGCCATAGAGAAGAGGGGGGGTCAAAGTATTCTCCAAAGCACCTGAAGGCAGGAGAAGAAGGAATGGACCTTGGAGTCATGATGGACAATCACTTAATCCTGAGCCAGCCGTGTGCAGCCACCGCCAAAAAAGCTCACACAATCCTTGGTTGTATAAACAGAGGCACAGAAAGAGAATCATGCCAAGTATTAGTCCTGCTTTATGAAGCCTCCTTAAGGCCACACCTGGAATCCGGCATCCAGTTTTGACCACCACATTACAAAACAAAATGTTGAGACTTTGGAAGAAGTGCAAAGAAGAGCAACTAAGATGATTAAAGGCCTGGGGACTAAAACAGGCGTGCTCCTTCTCTTCCTCCTCCCTCCTCCTCCTCTTCCTGCTCCTGCTCTTCTTCCTCCTCCTCCTCCAACCCTCTCCCTTCTACCACTGATGACGTTACCTAGTTGGGTCATGAAATGTCTGCAAGAAAACAGCCAAGCTCAGAGAGCACCAAGGACCCCAAAGAGCCAAGGTGGCGCACAAAGAGCCAAGGTGGCGCAGTGGTTAAATGCAGCACTGCAGGCTACTTCAGCTGACTGCAGTTCTGCAGTTCGGCTGTTCAAATCTCACCGGCTCAGGGTTGACTCAGCCTTCCATCCTTCCGAGGTGGGTAAAATGAGGACCCGGATTGTTGTTGGGGGCGATATGCTGACTCTCTGTAAACCACTTAGAGAGGCCTGAAAGGCCTATGAAGCGGTATATAAGTCTACTGCTATTGCTATTCTCCTCCTCTTCCTCCTCCCGCTCCCTTCTACCACTGATGATGTTCTCTAGTTGGGTCATGAAAAGTCTGCAAGAAAAGAAACTAAGTTCTGAGAGCACCAAGGACGCCACTGGGGTGTGTGTGTTTGTGTGTTTGTGTGTGTGTTTGTGTGTGTGTGTATTTGTGTGTGAAGGTTTGGGGCGAGATCTCCCGAGTGCTGCTTGACAAGCCTTCCTTCCATTGTCGATTCCGAACTCATTTCTGCCGCTTGTCAGCGCACGGAGGCCCTGTGATTCATTCCTCAGGTGTCTTCCTTCGCCAGCCATTTTGCCTGCCAAGCGAGGAGACGGATGCCAGCTCTCAGGCTGAAATCTGCACTGCCCAATTCCTCACCTTGACACCACATTAGATTCCCCTACCAGCTTCGCCTGGAGGGGTCTCCTCTCCCTTGAAAAGTGTCGGCGATGAGGAGCGAGGAGACGCTCGAAGTTTTGACTCCCAAATCTGGTTGAAGGCTCTCAACAGAATCTCAATTGCTCAGCGCAGGGATTGTACGAAAAGTGTGTGTGTGGGGGGGGGGAGTATCGTCTGGGTAGTTTTTATTTATGGTATTGAACTGGGTAGTTTTTTTGTACTTCTGGATTGATTTTTTTTTTCCTCTCTTTTGGCAGCCCCAGGAATGCTTAAATTTTTTAAAAAGCTGTCTTCCTTCTCTTGGGTTGAATGGGGATAAAAGTCTCTCTCCCTGTCTCTGTTTCTCTGTCTCTGTCTTTGTTTCATATCCATATCCACACCTATTTCCTCTTGACTTTGCTTTGTTAGGAGGTCACAAAAGGGAATCGTGTGACCCCAGAACACTGCGACTGTCATAAATACGAGTCAGTTGCCAAGCATCTGAGTTTTGTTATGTGACCACAGGGATGCTACAATGATTGTAAGTGTGAAAAACTCTCATAAATCACTTTTTTTCAGAATAACAGAATAGAATAAAAGAATCACAGAGTTGGAAGGGACCTTGTAGGTCATCTAATCCAACCCCCTGCCTAAGCAGGAGACCCTACACCATCTCTGACACATGGCAGTCTGGCGTCTTCTTGAAAGCCTCCAGGGATGAAGCTCCCACAAGTTCCGAAGGCAACTTCTCTTCCATGGGTTGATTGCTGGTCTCACTGTCAGGAAATTCCTCCTTATTTCCAGGTTGAATCTCTCTCTCCTTGTTCAGTTTCCATCCATTCTTCCTTCTCTGGCCTTCGGGGGCTTTGGAGAATAGCTTGACCCCTTTCCCCTCTCTGGGCAGCCCCCTCAAATATTGGAAGATGCTCCCCTGTCTCCCCTGGTCCTTCTCTTCCCTAGACTAGCCAAGCCCCCTGCTCAAGCAGGAAACCCTATATCAATTCAGCCAAATGGTTGTCCAATCTCAATCTTCAATACTGTAATTTCGATCAGTCACGAAACAGATGGTTATAAGTTGTCGATTGCCTGTAAATTATCTGTATTTTCTGGCTCAAACCTTTCTCCCCTTTTCTCACAA
>NW_028261385.1:782911-814813 GCF_051295495.1 Thamnophis sirtalis | reverse complement strand
CAGCTTTTCCCGTTCTCTTGACATACTCATCTCCCGCTTCCCTTTATTTAGAGAGGGGACGAAAAATACTCTCCCTGGTGCCTTTCTGTGCACCCCCATGTGGTACTTTTCCGTCATGGGGAGGGGGGGCTGGAAGGCTCCTGCTGGCTCCAGTTCAGATGGCTTCCCTGGGGGATCCTTCCTTGACTTTGTCAGAACTACAGACACCAAAACATCTTATTAGGATTCGGGAGGCGTCCAAGGGAGGAGAAGCTGGGCATTTTGTGTGATGGGACAACACGTAGTGTAGAGACAGTCAACACAGAGATGTCAGGCATGAAAGAACAGGCCCATACGTGAAGGTACAATTGAAGTGATTTATTGCTATTTGTGCCCAGGCACCCGAATCTTCTCAGCTAATGATCAGCACCTGCTAGGAGTTGGATAACAGTCCATGGGATTTAAGGGGGTTAGCAATAGCAGTAGACTTATATACCGCTTCATAGGCCTTTCAGCCCTCTCTAAGTGGTTTACAGAGTCAGCATATCGCCCCCAACAACAATCCGGGTCCTCATTTTACCCACCTCGGAAGGATGGAAGGCTGAGTCAACCTTGAGCTGGTGAGATTTGAACCGCCAAACTGCAGTACTGCAGTCAGCTGAAGTAGCTGCAGTGCTGCATTTAACCACTGCGCCACCTCGGCTCCTTGAACTTAGTTCATTTGTTAAGAAGAGATTCTAGGCTGATTCCTCGTTTCACTCCGCCACCCCACAGGTTCTGCCAGTCATTCACTAATGTTGGATAAATGTAGTGGATGGATGCATGGATGGTGTCCAGCAGGAGAGATCAAGCACACAAGCGTAGCCCACTTACATGTGAGCCAAGAATGTTCTGCGGCTGCTGAAAAAGCCAAGACAGTTCTAGGCTGCATCAACAGAGCATCAAGAGCATGAAAAGAGATAGGACTGCTTTATACTGCACCGGTGAGGCCACACGTGTGATCTTGCATCCATTTTTGATCGCCATGTTCTAAAAAAAGATGCTGGAAAGAGGGCAGAGAAGAGCAGCAAAGATGATACAATGAGTGGAGAAGGAAGAGGGGGACATGATAAATCATGGGTTGTCAGAAAGAGGAGGCGGCTGATGTCTTCTCCAAAGGATTTGAGGGTAGGACAAGAAACAAGAGGTGGAAGGTCATTCAAGAGAGATCTAATCCAGAATGAACAATGGGGTCTTTCCATGTTTTTATCCCTTACCCTTAAAAAAGCTTTTTTATTAAATCATCATGATTAATATCCCCTCTTCTTCTTCTTCTTCTTTCTCCTCCTCCTCCTTTCCTCCTCCCCTCCTCCCCTTCTTCCTCTTCCTCTTCCTCTCCTCCTCCTCCTCTCCTCCTCCTCTCCTCCTCCTCCTTTCTTCTTTTCTTTCTTTCTTTCTTCTTCCTCCCCTCCTCTCCTCCTCCTTTCCTCCTCCTCCCCCTCTTCCTCCTCTATCTCCCCCCTCCTCCTCCTCCTCCTCCTCTCTCTTCTCCTCTCCTCCTCCTCCTTTCCTCCTCCTCCTCCTCTTCCTCTTGAACGTGTCTTCCACCCCATCATACAGGAGGAGATTGTTCAGGCTGATGATGTTCTCTATCAAGTCATTTTTGGCTTGTCCTAAAGCTCTTGCCTTTCTTCCCATAGTGCCCCCACCACACAATTCATATTTCCCCACTGCCCCCCCCCCGTCCCCATGTTGGCCTTCATCTATCAAGCTCTTAAGGAAAGAGGGGGAGGGCGAGGGGAGAGAGAGCGATGCCCAGGCATTTGTTCCCATCGGAAGTTTCTGGGCCAAGTCAATTGCCCCCCTGAGACATCTTCAATTAAACCTCTCTGCACTCATGACTTTATCCAGATTGGTGCTCCAATTAATGAAGGGATGGTTCCTGTGCAGCAGGAGGAAGGACTGGTCACATGGGACTTGAAGGAGCCCGGATATTTGGCCAGGGGAGAGGAGAGCAACGCAGGGACAGATGGGTCCAAGAGACCTGAGAAGATGGAGGTCTTGCTGACGGAGAAGACAATTAAGAGGCAAGGAGACAAGAAAGCCAGAAGCTCGAGGAGGTAACTGAGTAGGAAATTTAAATGATTCCGCTACAGAAAAGGTACCGAATGATTTCAAGACAGGCAAATCTAGGAAGGGGACTCGTGGAAGGGAGATTGGGGGGGGGAGAGACAGCAGAAGAAAAATGGATGGTCGGGAGATGCACTTCTGGGGCAGATGAGGTCGGCCTCGCTGCCTGTCAAAAGCAGAAGGAATGAACCCGAGGAAACCAGAAGGAGATGAGTTATGGGGGCTCAGCTTAGGTAGCTGTTTCGTCTTCCTAATAGAAAACTGACAAGCTTTTGAAGAGAACTGGGGGGTGAGGGGTGGGGGTGGAACGGGAGGCTCAGGCCAGCTGTGAGCTCCCTCCGCTTCTAGATTTGGGTCCAAATGGGACGGGAGGCCTTGTACATCATTCACCTTCGTTTCTTCATGAGGAGATGAAGGAACTGGACTCTCTTGGTGGAATTTGACACCTCTAAGATGGGAGGGGAGGGGAGAGAATACAATACAAACAGAATGGAATAGAATAGAATAAGGAATAGAATATGGAATGGAATAGAATAAATAGAATATAAAATAGAATAGAATAAGGAATAGAATATGGAATGGAATACAATAAATACAATAATAAATAGAATAGAATAGAATAGAATAAGGAATAGAATAAGGAATAGAATAGAATAAGGAATAGAATATGGAATGGAATAGAATAAATAGAATAGGAAATAGAATAGAAAAAGGAATAGAATATGGAATGGAATGGAATAGAATAGAATAAATAGAATAAGAAATAGAATAGAATAGAATAGAATAAAGAATAGAGTAGAATAGAATAGCAGAGCAGAGAAGGGACAGATCTGGAAGGGACTTTGGAGGTCTTCTAGTCCGACTCCTTGCCCATGGCAGGAGACAGTAACAGATTAACAGAGTTGGAAGGGACCTTGCAGGTCATCTAGTCCAACCCCCTGCTATCCCAGTCAAATGACTGCCCCACCTGTTCTTAAAACCCTCCCTGAGGGAGCATTCACAACTTCTGGAGGCAACTTCTGTTCCACAGTTTCATTGTCCTCACTGCCAGGAAATTTCTCCTTCCTTACAGGTTGCGTCTCTCCTTAATTGGTTTCCATCTGCTGCTTCTTGTCCTGCCTCCCGATGCTTTGGAGAAAAGGTTGACCCCCCTCTTCTTTGTGGTAGCCCCTGAGATATTGGAAGACTGCTCTCATGTCTCCCCTGGTCCTTCTTTTCATTAAACTAGACATACCCAGTTCCTGCAACCGTTCTTCCTATGTTTGAGCCTCCAGTCCCCTAATCCTCTTTTTTGCTCTTCTCTGCACTCTTTCCGGAGTCTCTACATCTTTTCTACATCGTGGCGGCCAAAACTGGATGCCGTATTCCGAGTGTGGCCTCACTAGCGCAGGACAGAGCAATGCTAACACTTCTCCTGATCTTGATTTTATCTTTCTATTAATGCAGCCTAGGACTGCATTGGCTTTTTTGGTGGCTGCATCCAATGGTTGGTTGGTTCTTCAGTGGCGATCCACCAGGACACTTGGCTCTTCCTCATAGGTACTGCAATTAAGCCAGATAGCAACTATTCTGTATCTGTGCATTTATTCCAAAGCTGTTTCCCCCCCCCCAAAAAATGCAACTGGGCTTTCTTTTTCTTTTCCCCCTCTTTGAAAACATTCCACATTTCAACTGAGAAGCTTTTTCGGTTCTAACTGAACGGTGGGGAATGAAAGGTTTCCTGTTCTTTGGAATTATCAGTCAGTGGGGGAACTCTGTGTGTTTTCTGTGTGCACCTGTCGATATAATGTGTGACTCTCTCAAAATGGGTTGATTCAGTAATCAGGTTAAAGGTGATGGTTCACATTCAACCTTGGAGGAGAATTGGATAGATCCAATGTTACAAGTACAAATTAGGTGAAACTTGGCCCAATAGTGGTCACTGTGAATCGGGGATCTTGGAGTCCCAGTGGACAAGCATTGAAATAGGAGCCAGCCGTGGGCAGCAGCTGCCAAAAAAAGCCAACACAGTTCTAGGCTGCATCAACAGAGGGAGAGAATTAAGATCACGTGAAGGGTTGATTCCACTTTATAATGCCCTGGTGAGGCCACACTTGGAATACGGCATCCAGTTCTGGTCGCCACGATGTAGAAAAGATGTGGAGACTCTGGAAAGAGTGCAGAGAAGAGCAACCAAGATGATTAGGGGACTGGAGGGTAAAACAAAGGAAGAACGGTTGCAGGAACTGGGGGTGTCCAGTTTAGTGAAGAGAAGAATTAGGAGTGACATGATAGCAGCGTTCCAGAATTTGAGGGGCTGCCACAAAGGGGAGGGGGGGGTCAACCCATTCTCCAAAGCAGCTAAAGGTAGGAGAAGGAGCAACAGATGGAAACTGATCAAGGAGGGAAGCAACCAGCAACTCAGCAGAACAATCAGTGGAAGAAGTTGTGGACTAGAAGACCTCCAAGGTCCCTTCCAACTCTGTTATTCTGTTAGTTAATCAATGGACTAGCTTGCCTCCAGAGGTTGTGATGCTCCAATCCTGCAGCTTTTAAAGAAGAGACCAGATAGTCCTTTCTCCAGAATGCTAGAGGGTCTCCTACATGGGCAGTGGGTTGGACTAGAAGACCTCCAGCGTCCCTTCCAACTATATTATTCGGTTATTCGGTTAAATACGGGGCTTCTGAGGTCCAAAGCACTCCATGTCTCAGAAGAAAACTTCTTTGACCCAATTTCACAGGATTGCAATAATTGTTTCCTAGTGGAAACAAGATCTAGTTGAAATAATTTCCACTACATGTCAAGAACAGACCCCATGGTCTGTTCACTGCCTAGCAGGCATTTATTCCGTCCTGTTCAACCATCAAGTCCCCTCTTTTGGGGGGGGAATTGAGGGGGTGGGTCCATGCAGTAAGAAATCCATCCTTTTGTCAGCCATGAAGCAGGATGCACCTCTCTGAGCCCCATCCATCACAGACCGCAGGAAATGAACCTGTGCAGACCACCAGGATGGAAATGTTTCCCTTTCCATCCTCTCATTCTCTAAGCCCACCCCGAACCCCGTAGAAGCAACATTCGGCATCCACGCACACGCATCTTTCCATGACAAAAGGAAATCCCACCATTAGAGTCTGGTCTTTGTCATCCCTTCCATGGGTTTGAAATCTGCCCAGATGTTGAGATCCTGTCCGAGGCCCCAATACCTGCAAGGACATTTTTTGGCAGTCCTGCCTTCCCACCTAGAACTCACCTCCAGTGGGGGGGGGCATTAGCTCTCATCCCAGGTGGACCTCTTGAGCTTCTGTCTTTCAGTTGCCTGGATTCCTCGGATCATTTTACTCAAGTTTGTTGGAAAATCTATACTTCTCCTCCTCCTCCTCTTCCCTCCTCCTCCTCTTCCTGCTCCTCCTCTTCCTCCTCCCTCTCCTCCCCCCATCCTTGTCCTTTCCCTTCTTCTTCCCTTCCCCTCCTCCTCTTCCTCCTCTTCCTCCTTGTTCTTTTCCTCCTTTTCCTCCTCCCCTTCCCAGCCTTTTCCTTTCAGTTTCACCTTAACCTTCTGCTTCTCCTCCTCCCTTCCCATCCTCCTCTTCCTCTTCCTACTCCTCTTTCTTCTTGTCCTTTTCCTCCTCATCCTCCCCCTCCTCTCTCCCTCCCAGCCTTCTCCTTTCACCTTCACCTTCTCCTTCTGCTTCTCCTCCTCCCTTCCCCTCCTCCTCTTCCTCTTCCTCTTCCGCCTTCTGCCTCCTCCACCTCCTCTCTGTCCTCCCTTTCCCCTCCTCCTACATTACCTCCTCCTCTTCCTCCCTCCTCCTCCCTCTTGTCCTTGTCTTCCTCTTCCTCCTGCCCTTCCCCTCCTGCCCTTCCTCTCCCTCCCAGCCTTCTCTTCTTGCATCTTTATCTCTTCCACCTCCCACCCTCCTCCTCCTATGTTGAAGCATAGTGTTTCTCAACCACCAGACTTGGGATGGTGTGTGTGTGTGTGTGTGTGTGTGTGTGTGTGTGATTCAGACATTCCCAAATCTTTGCCCAACGAAGAGAGAGAGAGAGGGGGGGAGGGGAGAGGGAGAGAACAGCAGAGAGCCCAGCTCCACTGAGGCTATCAAATTTTGGCCACCACAGTGACAGCTTGCAGTGGGCAGGATAAACAGATGCCCCTTCCGCACCACAATTGCTGGGAAGCCTGCTGGAGGCTTTGGCATGTACTGGAGAAAAGGAAATAATCCTATACCAAATTTGGACTGTAACGCAGTCAAGGTAGCATCCACATTTTCCTCCAATGGAGCCCACCGACCCCTTAGTGATCTTACTCCAGCCAGGAGAAAGGTTTGATTGCCTTTGGAGAGGAACTCGCGTTCACTCGCATGAGGGGAGGGATGGGGAACTCATCAAATGCGCAGTTGACATCAAGCTGGCTGGAATAGCCGGAGTTCCAGAAGACAGACTCAAGATCCAAATGGATTTTGACAGCCTTCTTCACTGGGCCCGACCCAACAAGAGGAAATTCAGTGGCGGAGAAAGTAACGTTCTGCAACGAGGCAAGAAGAATCGAAGGCACAAACCGATAGTTTCGTGGGTACCTGTCTCAACAGTAGTAATTGTGAGAGGGGTCTTGGAGTCCTAGTGGACAACTTGTCAGGGTTCCACGTAAGACCCCCAATGAAAGAAGACTCCGAAATCTGAGTTTCCTTAAACTTCCATTTTATTAGAGGTGTCCTATTGGCACATTTTGGAAAACCCGAATCTGAAAGCTTCCAGGCTTTCCCCACCCAGTTGAAAGTTCAAGTTCCTGCCCAGAACCCACAAGGCCATCATCACACGGTCCCATCAGGCACCATCCCAACTGGAGATGCCTCCCAGTGACGCCCCTCCAGCTGCAGGGCAAGATGTCCTTGACTCTCTGAGACAGGAATGTTAGTAGGACTATATATCTCCCATACTCCATATTACACCCCCCTCCCATTTCCCCACAGCACTTCATGTAGCAGGCCAGAAGGCCCAATGCACAAGATGGCTTCCAGGCCAGGCACCACCATTTGAATAGGAGCCAGCCGTGTGCAGCAGCTGCCAAAAAAGCCAACACAGTTCTAGGCTGCATCAACAGAGGGAGAGAATCCAGATCACCTGAAGGGTTAATACCACTTTATAATCCTTGGATAAGGCCACACTTGGAATATTTGCATTCAGTTTTGGTAGCCATGATGTAGAAAAGATGTGGAGACTCTAGAAAGAGTGCAGAGAAGAGCAACAAAGATGATTAGGGGACTGGAGACTAAAACATCTGGTATGAGCTGGTTGGAGTCGTCAAGTTTTTTCATGACATGCTTCTCGTAGGAAGGACCAGGGGAGGCATGATAGCAGTCTTCCAATATCTCAGGGTTGCCACAAAGAAGAGGGAGTCAAGCTGTTCTCCAAAGCACCTGGACAAGAAGCAATGGGTGGAAACTAATTTAGGAGAGAAGCAACTTAGAACTAAGGTTAATACCACTTTATAATGCCTTGGGAAGGCCACACTTGGAATAAGGCATTCAGTTTTGGTCGCTATGATGTAAAAAAAGATGTGGAGACTCTAGAAAGAGTGCAGAGAAGAGCAACAAAGAGGATGAGGGGACTGGAGACTTAAACATATGAAGAACGGTTGCAGGAACTGGGTATGTCTAGTTTAATGAAAAGAAGGACTAGGGGAGACATGACAGCAGTCTTCCAGTATCTCAGGGGTTGCCACAAAGAAGAGGGAGTCAAGCTATTCTCCAAGGCACCTGAGGGCAGGACAAGAAGCAATGGGTGGAAACTAATCAAGGAGAGAAGTGACTTAGAACTAAGGAGGAATTTCCTGACAGTTGGAACAGTTAATCAGTGGGACAGAATTTGCCTCCAGAAGTTGTAAATGCTTTTAAGAAAAGATTGGACAACCCTTTGTTTAAATTGTATAGGGTTTTCTGCCTGAGGAGAGGGCTAGAAGACCTCCAAGGTCCCTTCCAACCCAGTTATTTTGTTGAAACATTTCATTATGTTGCCTTCCCCCATTGGGGAAAAAAATCCATTTCCTTTTGGCTGAGACGCAAGTCACTAAAATGCAACTCCAAACTTTCCCCCAATACATTTGAATTAATTCCATGCCGTTTCTGATGATGGAATGATTTCCTGACCTTGCCTTCTACCGCTTCAGCAGGAAAAAATGCAGCCAACAGCACGCTTGCAATTGTTACGTAATTCAAATGCACTGCAGCCAATAAATATCAACGCGCAATTCAATTCAATGTATATTCTTCTTCTTCGAGAAAGAAGAATATTAGACTCAGAGTAACTTTGTGGTCAGTTTGAATGTATACCAATCGGCATACATTAAAACAAAATTTCTTTGCATGCAGCTCTCAAAGGGTAAACACCTCCAATATACACTACATAACCACGACTAAACAAACAAACAAACAAATAAATAATGCAAATACCCACATATGTTATATGACACAGAGAAACAACACAGTCTAGTTTGGACGTATACGTCTACTTGCGAGTTTACCGGACGGATGGCCTGGGGAACAAAGCTGTTCCAGAATCTGGAAGTCCTGCTAGAAATACTTCGAAACCCCCTCCCAGAGGGGAGCAACAGAAACAGGCCATAAAGTGGGTGTGTGGGGTCTCTAACAATGCTTGGAGCTCTAAGCACATGGCGCTTATGAGCAGAATCCTGAATGACAGGAAGCGAGCTTCCTATAATCTTCTCCACTGTCCTCACCACTCTCTGTAGGGACTTTCTATCTGCTGCCACCAAACCAAAAGAGGGATGCAGTTTGTTAAAACGCTCTCAATTGTGCCTCTGTAAAAAGTGGCCAGGACAGAAGGAGAAAGAGGCTCATCCAACACAGGAAATGCAGATGCTGGTTTGAATGTTTTGCTAAGGATGAAGGGTGGAGAGACCAGTTCAGATTGTGAATTGACCACCTCCCCAGATGCAGCCTTGATACTGAGGGGAGTAGGACCATGCCGGCTCTTTCTAAAATATACAATAATTTCCTCTGTTTTATTAACATTTAGAACCAGGTTACTTTCTTGTCTCTCTTGGTGTCCCCCGATTCTTTGATAGTTTGGGGTGTAAGGAAGGAAAGACGGACAAGACACGAGTGTCCATTGGGGAAAGGGGATATTCAAAATAATAAGATGGTAGACATGAATAAGTACGATGGAAGTCGGCCCCCTTTTTTATACGTGCCACATGTGCAGCTCATATAAGAACAGGATGAGACTCTGGTCTTGACCTTTTCTGATAGTCGGGTAACTGCTTTGATTTGTCTCCTGTTTTTCATCCGGCAAAATTAGCTGCTGTAATTAAAAAAAAATGTACCTGGAAACTCCTCCTAAACTTTGTATCCAAAATGGAAAAAAAAAAATGAAATTTTGATTTGGGGTGTTGTTGATTCAGTTAGTTGGTGGCGAGTACTCACTAAATACAACTAGTCCTCAACCTACAACCAGAAAAGCTTACTGGGTGACTTTGGGCCAATTACCAGGAGACAGGGAGTTCTAGTCCCACTTTGGCATGATAGCTAGCTGGGTGACATTGGGGTGATCACCAGGAGAACAAGGAGTTCTAGTTCTGCCTTAGCCACAAAACCCAACTGGGCAACTTTGAGCGTATCACCAGGAGACAGGGAGTTCTAGTTCTGCTTTAGCCATAGAAGGCAGCTGGATAACCTTGGGCCAATCACCAGGAGGCAGGGAGTTCTAAGGTGGCGCAGTGGTTAAATGCAGCACTGCAGGCTACTGCTAGATCAGCAGTTCAGCAGTTCAAATCCCACCGGCTCAGGGTTGACTCAGCCTTCCATCCTTCCGAGGTGGGTAAAATGAGGACCCAGATTGTTGTTGGGGGCAATATGCTGACTCTCTGTAAACCGCTTAGAGAGGCCTGAAAGGCCTATGAAGTGGTATATAAGTCTACTGCTATTGCTATTGCTAATCTTACTGTAGGCATGGCAACCAGCTGGGCTGATCAGCAAACAACCGGGAGTTCTAATCCCACCTTACTCATGAAAGGCAGCTGGGTGGCTTTGGACCAGCACCTCTCTCTCAGCTCAATCCACCTCGCAAGGTTGTTGTGAGCAAAATAGCAGAAGGAAAATGTGTTGGATATGTTCACTGCCTTGAGTTCTTTGTAAAAATAATGAAGGTGGGATACAAATATATAACTAAATAACTAAATAACTAAATAACTAAACAACTAAATAACTAAATTGTCAGGCCTGCAGCCATATTTTCTTTTGGATCTTTGCCTGCCCCACTTTCTATTATTCTACTATGCATTTTCTATTGTGGGAAAAAGGGAGGAGGGATTGTACAGCGTTAGATGATAGGTAGCCATAATAACATTCTTCCTACAAAGTCAAGGTCATCCTTTGTATCTGCACCTCTGCACCTGACCGGAACTGGATGGGTGGAACTGCCAGCATTGGCTTTTGGACCATGGGATGGTCCATGGGTGGGGGTGGGGAGCAAGATCTTTCAACTGGGTGGGGAAACTGGGAAGCTTTCAGATCTGGGTTTTCCCAGATGTGCCAACGTGGCTCTCTTAATAAATTGGAACTTTCAGCAATACTTTGCCTTGGACTCTGATTTACTTTTGGATGCTATTGGGAACCCTGACATAAATATCTAAATATCTAAATATCTAAATATCTAAATATCTAAATATCTAAATATCTAAATATCTAAATATCTAAATATCTAAATATCTAAATATCTAAATATCTAAATATCTAAATATCTAAATATCTAAATATCTAAATATCTAAATAACTAAATAACTAAATAACTAAATATCTAAATAACTAAATAACTAAATATCCAAATATCCAAATATCCAAATATCCAAATATCCAAATATCCAAATATCCAAATATCCAAATATCCAAATATCCAAATATCCAAATATCCAAATATCCAAATATCCAAATATCCAAATATCCAAATATCCAAATATCCAAATATCCAAATATCCAAATATCCAAATATCCAAATATCCAAATATCCAAATATCTAAATATCTAAATATCTAAATATCTAAAAAACTAAATATCTAAATATCTAAATATCTAAATATCCAAATATCCAAATATCCAAATATCCAAATATCCAAATATCCAAATATCCAAATATCCAAATATCCAAATATCTAAATATCTAAATATCTAAAAAACTAAACAACTAAACAACTAAACAACTAAACAACTAAACAACTAAACAACTAAACAACTAAACAACTAAACAACTAAACAACTAAACAACTAAACAACTAAATAAATAACTTTCTTAAAAGAAGGCTGGTGCCCCCCTGCTTCCTTGAGTCCACAGCAAAGGAATGGAGCGCAGGAAGTAAATTTGCAACTATGCAAATGCCTCAGAAATTGCTATTTTCGTCCGTTTCCAGTAGCATCCCATTCTCCTTGGGGGGGGGGGGAAACAGATGCTCCCGCTTAAGGCAGCACTGTCTGCCTGGAAGGGACTCGTTCCGCTTCACAAGCATCGCACTCGGTGTGGCCCGCACGAAGCGCGACCGAGCAGCAGACAGCTGCAGCGATCTCTTCTTTTTTTATATTATTCTTTTTTATAAAAGAAAAAAAGAAACATTTTCATAAAGCTGCCTCCTCTTCTCTGAATTTCAGCAGAAATTCAGAAAAATGGGCTCCCGGCCTCACTGGTTCCTTTTATCCACCAGCTGCTGGTAGCTGCTTTTTTTTTTTAATTTCCTCACGGGAAAATTGGTGGGTTAGAGACGCAGAATTTTTTCTTATGTACTCTTTTTGAGGAGAGAATGTGTGATTAAGGAATGTCTGCCTTGAAAGGGATGAGAGATGCGTGAGGCAGCTGAGACTGGGTGCATCTTTAAATGGGATCTAATTTTTGCTTCTTAGCTTGTAGAGGAGTTTCAAATAAGACTTTCCACACACACACCCCAAAAAAAAATCTGGAGGAAAAATGGCTTCTTTTGGTTGAAGGTTTTATTTCTGAAGGTCGCAGGTGGCTTCAGCACTGCTTTGCTTTATTTTTTTTCCCTTTTAGCAACCCAAATGTTCCGTTTTCTTACAAAATGACGGAGGTTTCCGTTGGCTGGGCTTTATATTCGCAGAGCTTCAAACTTATAGGTCCTTTCCTCCTCTTGTTAATGAGAAATGAATTCTAAGAGACTTTGTTTCATTTGGGTTTATATGCATTAAAAGGGGATTTCCCCCCCCCCCCGATATTTTGCCTTTTTTTGTTTCTAGAGTATACAATAAATCAGGAGTCCTCGAAGCAGGTTCTCCAAAATGCGATGGTTTCTAGGTTTTTAAAATATTTCTACTTAACAGAGCAGAAGAACAGAGATAGAAGGGACCTTGGAGGTCATCTAGTCCAACCCCCCGCCCAAGCAGGAGACCTTCCACCATTTCTGACAGATGGCAGCCCCGTCTCTTCCTGAAAGCCTCCAGGGATGAAGCTCCCGAAGGCAGCTCCTCTTCCACGGGTGGATCGTTCTCATAAAGTTAAATTTGGCGTCTTAGCAGTGGAGCAGCATTTAAATATGAGCCAACTTCCTCATCCAAATTTTTGATTTAGAGCCAAGGTGGCGCAGTGGTTAAATGCAGCACTGCAGGCTACTGCTAGATCAGCAGGTCAGCGGTTCAAATCTCACCGGCTCAGGGTTGACTCAGCCTTCCATCCTTCCGAGGTGGGTAAAATGAGGACCCAGATTGTTGGGGGCAATATGCTGACTCTCTGTAAACCGCTTAGAGAGGCCTGAAAGGCCTATGAAGCGGTATATAAGTCTACTGCTATTGCTATTGCTATTGCTATTGTTGAAAATACTGAATGGTGCAAGGCCTGGGACGCAGCCCACGATCCTTCTCTCCAAGGCAGTCTGGAGGGGGTGACGTGATAGCATCTAATATTTGAGGGGCTGCCCCAAAGAAGAAGGAGTCAAGCTATTCTCAAAAGCACCCGAGGGCAGGAGAAGCAGCAACAGACAGAAATTAATCAAGGAGAGAGGCAACCTGGAACGAAGGAGAAACTTCCTGGCAGGTAGAACAAGTAATTAGAGGAACTTCTTGCCTCCGGAAGTTGTGGGTGGCTCCATCACTGGTTGTTTTTAAGAAGAGACCAGACAGTCACTTGTCTGAAAGGGTAGAGGGCAGAGGAGGTGGGTTCCTACCAGTTCGCACCTATTTGGTAGAACCGGTTGGTCAAATCTACCGAACCGCTTAGAAGAGGTTCCACCAGAAGGCAGGCCACACCTACAGAAGCGGTTCCAAAATTTTTTGAAACCCACCACTGACACACAAAGAGAGAGAGGGGGGGGAGGAAGGAAGGAAGGAAGGAAGAAAGAAAGAAAGAAAGAAAGAAAGAAAAAAAGAAAAAAGAAAGAAAAAGTGAGAGAGAGATGAAAGAAGAAAAGGAAAAAGAACAGAGAGACAAAAGGAAGGAAAGAGAGAGAGGGGGGACACATGGCCGGCAAGCCACTCCCACCAGGTCACATGGCCGGCAAGCCACTCCCACAAAGGAGGCCACACCCACAGAGTAGGTTCAAAAATTTTTTTGAAACCCACCACTGGTCGAGAGTCTCCTGTCTAAGCAGAGGGTTGGACTAGAAGACCTCCAAGGTCCCTTCCAACTTTATCCCGATTAAGTATTTGTCCAGTCTCTGTCAGGGTATCAAGTAACACCCCCAATGGCAGAAGACTCTGAGGCTTGAGGATCCTCAAAGTTCCATTTTATTAGAGATGGGTCCTATTGGCACATCTGGGAAAACCCGAAACTGAAAGCTTCCAGGCTTTCCCCACCCAAATGAAAGTTCAACAACTGATTGGAAACCAGAGGGGTTTCTACTGGGAATATGGCATCAAAATATAAAAAAGAGGATAGTCACGGTGGCGAGGATTCCCTCCGCTCAGAAATGGAAAAGTAAATTGACACCAAACGAGAACGAAATAATAAGAAAGGTTCTGGACTGTGCTGAGATGGACAAGTTAACAAAAGAAATTCAGGGAAAAGAGGAGACAGAATATTATCGGACCTGGGGAAAATGGTGTAGGTGGTTGGAGGAAAGAAATAGAAATTAATGAAAGAATCTAACAAAGTTAAAAGCTATAAGTTAAGGAGGACTGGCCTATACACATACACTCAAGGGAGACAAAGTTTATCAGAGGTAAACAGCCAATATATTCGATAGATAAGTAAAGGATAACGAAATGAGAGGGCTAAAAATTGTGAAACTTAAGTAAAACATATTAGGAGGGGAAACAGCATAAAGAGAATTGTACCAATTTAAAACTGCTACAAGAAGGAACATGTTTGTGTTTGTGTAAATGTAGCCTATGCCTAAGTTTTTTTGTATTTGTATGTTGGAAAATTAGATAGATAGATAGATAGATAGATAGATAGATAGATAGATAGATAGATAGATAGATAGATAGATAGATAGATAGATAGATATAGATAGATAGATACAGATAGATAAATAGATAAATAGATAGATAGATAGATAGATAGATAGATAGATAGATAGATAGATACATAGATACATAGATAGATAGATAGATAGATAGATAGATAGATAGATAGATAGATAGATAGATAGATAGATAGATAGATAGATAGTTCAAGCACCTACATGTCCATCACATGATCCAATCGGGCACCATCCAAAACTGGAGAAGCCTCCCAGTCACACCATTGCAGCTTCAGGGCAAGATGTCCTTGACTCTCTGAGAAAAGAATGTTATTTTGACTATATATATCACCCATGCTGCATATAATTCCTCCTCCCGTTTTCCCACAGCAGAAAATGTGGCAGGCCTGAAGGCTCCAATGTAATGGATGGTTTCCAGGTCTGACGGCCTCTTCTTAAAAGCCTCCAAAGATGAAGCTCCCACAACTTCTGAAGGCAACTCTGATATTCTGTTCTAGTGGTTTTAAGAGCGATGCTCAACAAGCGCATCCAGATCAGACAGGCCTAAGCTGAAGAATGAGACTAAATCTATTTTAAAAAAAAAACCCTATTCAACATGGTGAAGATGCATAATCCGAATTTCATGGTCGGATCAATGGTCCCCAGATTAACAAGGAAGGTGTTGGATGCCATGGCTCCTGGACACTGAAAAATGTGCTACAGGTGTCAGCTTCCTCTGTTAGGTAGGTGGTCATGGAGCTGACACACTATGGACAGCAATCAAAGCAAAGAATTTGGCTGAAGGGGGGGGGAATCACTCAGTTACAGAAGGTTTTTACCAATCAAAACTCTCAAAAAAGTGAATTTACCAGTTTTGGAAGAAAGAAAACCAGATTTAGAGGTTAACAAGGACAGATTTGTGGAGCAAAGGTGTATGGTTTTAAAACCCCTGTTCTTTACAAATGCTGACTAGGAAGCAATTGAAAAATTCCTGAAAACTCAGATTTATTCAGAACTACCAGCAGTAATACTGATTTGCAGAGTGAGCAACCAGCAGTAGAAAATGAAGAGTCTATTGATGTCAATGAAGAACAATGAGGAGAGGAAGCTGCAGGAGCGGAAGAACTCCGAGTACTATTTGTTAATCAAGATTAACTGAGGGGCTGCCACAGAGAGGAGGGGGATAAGCTATTCTCCAAAGCACCTGAAGGCCAGAGAGGGAATAATGGATGGAAACCGATCAAAGAGAGATTCAATCTGGAAAGAAGGAGGAATTTCCTGACAGTGAGAACAATCCACCCATGGAATAGAAGTTGCCTTCAGAAGTTGTGGGAGCTTCATCCCTGGAGGCTTTCAAGAAGAGAAAGGACCTCCATCTGTCAGAAATGGTGTATGCCATTTGTGATGTGGGGTCTCCTGCTTGGGCAGGGGGTTGAACTAGAAGACCTCCGAGGCCCTTCCAATTCTGTTATTCTATTGACCTGTTCAAAAGATTTGGTTGGGAAAATCAAAGGCAGAATTAAAAAAAAGCTTAGAAAAATGCATTGGCCAAAATTGGATCAAGTTAGCAAGAAAGCCTTGGCTGAAATAGTGAGGATACCAAGGAAACATTCAAAATTATTCCAACTGAACTACTGGTCCCAATGAGCCAGCTATGTAACCACTGGAGAATTAGAACGTAAAATGTGAAGGAATGAAGTGATAAAGAAAGGAAAACATAAAACTGAGCAAAGAGCCGAGCAATCTAGAACTAAGAAGAAATTTCAAAACAGTGAGAATAATTAACCTGCAGAAGTTTGTCTCCAGAAGCTGTGAATGCTCCTAGAAGTTTTAAAGAAGAGATTGGAGAACCGGTTTCCTGAAATAGTATAGGGCTTCCTGACCGAGTATGGGGTTAGACTAGAAGACCTCCAAGGTACCTCCCAACTTTGTTGTTCTGTTCTGTTCTACTCTGCTCTATTCTAAAGTCTAGTCTAGTCTACTCTACTTTACTCTCTACTCTACTCTACCTGTTGTGGCCCAGCAGGAGCCATTGGAGCTGCCACCAGACTCCAACAGCGAGGGGCCCTATGAGTCGGCTCTGGAGGATGTGGAGGACCCTGGACAGGGTTCTGACTCTGAGCAGGGCACAGAGAGGCTGGTTGGCCACCAGGTGGCGCCTGAGCCTTGGACCAGTGGGGAGGAGAGAAGGGAGAGTGAGCCGGAAGCCAGCAGTGAGTTGTTCCTGGATGCACGCCATCGAAGAGCTAATAAGCGTCAGGAACAATTACCCAATTACAGGAGGTGATTGTACTCAGCTGGTGGTCATTAGGCTCCTCTCCAGACTATAAAAGCTACTTGTGCACACGCCCCTCTTTGCAGAAGTCAACGCAGGTTTGAATGTCGGAGGACAGTACTGGGAGCTTGGCAGGCTGGATTGCTGCCAAGCCTTATCTGTGTTTATTGTCTGAGTTGCTGCCAAGGTCCTTATCTGTTTGTTCTGCTTGGCTTTCAGCCACCGAGGGTTTGGTGTCTTGCTATTAAAGTACATTCCAGTTAAGCTTGTCTCCGCATTTGTTACTGGACAGAGGAGGGGGTCAGAACACCTACCCTACCCGACTTCATCCTACCATATTCTGTATTCTGTATTCTGACTATTCTATTGTGATTGCACCTGTTCAGCTTCCATTTGGTAAAAGGATTCTGGAGAATCACAAGAGTTGAAAGACGAATTTGCACGTGGTCTGGATGGATTAAAAAAAGTCATTTGATTCATCCCCACAGAGCTGAAATTATCAAACGTTGGGAAACAACCGGTGTCGGTAAAAACATTGCAATATTTATAGATAAAATAATGAAGCAGCGGGAGACAAAATTGGGGCTGGGGAACCTGAGGAGAGGCATTTTCCAAACTGACTCAGTACTGCCCGTTTTTGTCACTGCCACGATCTCTCTTTCCGTGACTTTGAAGGAAACAAATCTGGGCTCTCAAACAGCCAAAAAAATTGCTAATAAAAGTCCCCATTTGCTGTATATGGAGGATCAGAAGCTTTATGGAAAACCAGAATGCTGGCAAGGAAAAACATGAGACGGTCAATTTCTACAAAAGATTGAGTGGGAAGGGGATAAAGATAAAACTTGGCAAAGACTTATGACAGGAACATTAAGTAGAATCTGAAAGTTTGATTTTGGCTGAGTAAAACGCCAGAATTGAACAAAAAAACCACCCGATGATTCGAAGTGCAGATTGTGTGCAAAGAAGCGGAAGAAACAGTAGATCATATATATTCAGCTCAGGCAAAAAGATCACACAAAATGATTTAAAAGAAAATGACAGTGTGCAACCCACCAAAATGACTCACTGGAATATCTGTAAAAACTGATCGTGGTCTTCGGTGGTGAGTTTCAATTTTTTTTGCCACTGGTTCGGTGGGCGTGGCTAGGTGGGGGAGGCATGTGGCTGAGTGGGCGGGGCCAACTTGATGTCACTCACGCACACTCAGTCACATGGCCCCTCCCACCAAGCCACGCCCACCAAACCGGTGGCAAAAACCTTGGGGGCATTTTGACCCTTATGACCTGGTGGGTCACAGGGCCGCGGAAACGAGGTTGCCCTCTTCCCTGGGGACTGGAGGCCCGGGCACATCCTCGGTGAAGCCTCTCTCCTGCCCGCTCATCTTGCGGATGGGCCCCAGCCAGCCCGTCGGCCCATCTCAATGCACCAGCAGGCGCCGGGTGCTCCATCTCTGCAACTGCGGGGAATGCCCATCAGAGGCGAGGAGGGGCGCTCCTCCTGCGGCCATCACAGAAGATGCCAGGGTGAGCCTCTCCCCACCACCTCTGGCCAGGCCTGCAGCCGCACTGAGGCCACAGCTGCCCCGGCTCCCTTTGTTTGCCTGGCCAGTGCCAGTCAGGCTGCTGGCTCTCAAAGAGGCAGCTGAGAGGCTTCTTGGCCCTCCAGTCGCTCGGTCGGACGGCGCGTGCACGAAGTTGGCAGCAGCAGTTTTCTTCTCACTGGCTGACGGGGGGACTTTTCTGTGCCCTGCAGCGGCTGGCTGGCAAAAAGCGAATAAGAATTGAAATACCAAAGCGGGCAAGAGATCATGGTTAGAAAGATGAGGAGCCTCTAGCCCAGCGGTTCTCGACCTCCCCAATGCCGCGACCCTTTAATACAGTTCCTCATGTTGTGGTGCCCCCCCCAAACAATAAATTGGTGCCTCGGTTCCTAAGACCATCGGAAATATGTGTTTTCCGGTGGTCTTAGGCGACCTCTGTGAAAGGGTCGTTCGAAAAGGGGTCGCGACCCACAGGTTGAGAACCACTGCTCTAGAAAGAGTGCAGAGAAGAGCAACGAAGGGGATTAGGGGACTGAAGACTAAAACACATGAAGAACGGTTGCAGGAACTGGGAATGTCTAGTTTAATGGAAAGAAGGACCAGGGGAGACATGATAGGAGTCTTCCAATATCTCAGGGGTTGCCCCAAAGAAGAGGGAGTCAAGCTATTCTCCAAGGCACCTGAGGGCAGGACGAGAAGCAACGGATGGAAACTAATCAAGGAGAGAAGCAACTTAGAACTGAGGAGAAATTTCCTGACAGTGAGAACAATGAATCCGTGGAACAGAAGTTGCCTCCAGACTTTGTGAATGCTCCAACACTGGAAGTCTTTAAGAAGATGCTGGATAGCCATTTGTCTGAAGTGGTGTAGGGTTTCCTGCCTAGGCAGGGGGTTGGACTAGAAGACCTCCAAGGTCCCTTCCAACTTTGTTATTCTATTCTTAAGGGAATGCTGTTTAATATAAGATTGGCTTTATATAGAGGTAGAATAGAGACAGAAACAAGACCAAGGGGGAATTTTTATACATATTTCTATATGATATACTAAAAGTAATAGCTTGGTATAAAGATTAGGTGTTGAAAGATGGCATCACTGTGTACGTTTAAATAATATTGTGATTGTTATTAGAATGGCGCACAAAAACACTGAACAACTAAACAATGAAGGAACACACTTCAATACAAACATGTATAATACCACAATTTCATAAATATGATTAATGTAATGAATATTATGAATATTATCATTATTTGTATTTAGATGAATGATATCCAGGTGCTTCACTATTCATATAATGATATTGATGTATATTTAAAAATTAAAAAAAAATAGAATTTAAAAAAAAGAAAAAAACCAGGAATAGCAATAGCAATAGCAATAGCAGTTAGACTTATATACCGCTTCATAGGGCTTTCAGCCCTCTCTAAGCGGTTCACAGAGTCAGCATATCGCCCCCAACAACAATCCGGGTCCTCATTTCACCCACTTCGGAAGGATGGAAGGCTGAGTCAACCCTGAGCTGGTGAGATTAGAACAGCCGAACTGCAGATAACAGTCAGCTGAAGTGGCCTTCAGTACTGCACCCTAACCACTGCGCCACCTCAGCTCAGTCCAGTTGCCTCTTGAAAAAGCCCCTTTGGGACAAGCAGGACCTGGATGATGGAGAATCCCTGCAGACATCATAATACCAATATTTCTGGAACTAGTTATGGCCTTCCCACCTCTTCGTCCCGAGTTTTCAGCTCTTGAAGGCAGTGAGCCAGGATCAGCTTCCAACCTGGCTTGTTGGCGAATGGCCTTTGCATCAGGGAGTCAACTGTGTTTGTGGAGGTGATGAGCAGACAACACAATTTTCTCCAGGAAGAGGTGCTTGGTGCCACTTTGTCTGCCTCAATGCCAGGCCGTGAACGCTGGAGAAGGCAGGGAGTTCCAGCAGCTGAAGGGAGGCCTCCTTCTTGGGCCCTACAAGGGCTGCTTGAGGCAGGGGAAGGGAGGCATCTCAGGGGCTTTGCTTTCCTCGCAGAAACCGGGGGACCACGCAGATGCTCTGTAAAGGAACTGGGAGGGGTTGTCCCACCTGAATGCCCTCGGCATGAAGCACATCCTGGAAGCACATCTCCATGCTCCCACCAAGTTCCTTCTCTCCCTTGTATCCAAGGAGGCGTCAGAACATTGTTTGCTGGGCAAAGTGTTTAGATAGAGATGATAGAGATAGATGAATGATAGACAGGGGGGAGGGAAAGAGAGATAAAAGATAGGTAGATGAAAGCTAGATAGATAGATAGATAGATAGATAGATAGATAGATAGATAGATAGATAGATAGATAGATAGATAGATAGATATGGATGGATAGATAGGAGAGAAAGATGATAAATAGTTGGATGGATTGATAGATGAGAGAGAGATAATGGATGGATGGATGGATGGATGGATGGATGGACAGATGGACAGACAGACAGACAGATACATAGATAGATAGATAGATAGATAGATAGATAGATAGATAGATAGATAGATAGATAGATAGATAGATAGATAGATATGGATGGATAGCTGGATGGATGGATGGATGGATGGATGGATGGATGGATGGACAGATGGACAGACAGACAGACAGACAGACAGACAGATAGGAGAGTGAGATGATAGATGGATGGACGGATGGACAGACATACAGACAGATGGTAGATAGATGATTGATAGATTGATAGATTGATAGATGTTAAATAGATGATGGATGATAGATGATGGAAGATGGATGGATGGACAGATATTGATGGACAGAGATGATAGATATGATAGATACATATATAGGCATATAGATCAGTGTTTCTCAACCTTGGCCACTTGAAGATGTCTGGACTTCAACTCCCAGAATTCCCCAGCCAGCGAATGCTGGCTGGGGAATTCTGGGAGTTGAAGTCCAGACATCTTCAAGTGGCCAAGGTTGAGAAACACTGATATAGATGATAGATAATAGATAAACCCGCCATCCTGGGGCCAAAATTTGGGAAGCCAGGCTCTGCCTGTCACAAGCCAGGACAAAGGGTGAGTGAGTGATGGAGGAGTAACACCTCCTTAAAAAACCCTGGTCCAGCTGGGCCGGCCAGGAGCACCTCGGAAGGGCCCCTTCCCAGGGTTACGGGAGAAGAAGGCCAAGGGGTTTGAAGGCGGACGAGGGCTCTACGCCCCAACGGCAGATCAAGCGGCAGAGCCATCTTCTAGGAGAAGGGAAACTCCGACTCCAAACCTCCACTGCCTTGTGGCTGCATCCACTCCTGGAAAAGACTTTGGGAGTTACAACCTCGAGGCAAAATCCAGAGCCGGAGTCCTGGAAGCGGTTCATGACTGTGGACAACCACGTTCTGGTAACTCCTGTGATGCAGCTGGAAGCCATCGTACCCGCTCTTAGAGCCAAGGTGGCGCAGTGGTTAAATGCAGCACTGCAGGCTACTGCTAGATCAGCAGGTCAGCGGTTCAAATCTCACCGGCTCAAAGGTTGACTCAGCCTTCCATCCTTCCGAGGTGGGTAAAATGAGGACCCAGATTGTTGTTGGGGGCAATATGCTGACTCTCTGTAAACCGCTTAGAGAGGCCTGAAAGCCCTGGGAAGCGGTATATAAGTCTAACTGCTATTGCTATTGCTATCTGCCGTTCCATTGGACTGTTTCAGTGAGGTGGAGACAGGGGATCTGCTGCTCGGGTAACAGTCGGTCCTCCACATTAACCTTCCCAGGCCTCACGTTGGAGAAGCACTCCAGATTTACCTCTTTCCAGAGGCATGACTCCATCGTCTTTCCAGAGCACGATCCAACCTCGTCTCCATCGTCTTTGGAGACTGAAGGATGCCAGTGAAGGTAATAGACGTTAAAAGATGATGGAAGTTAGATAGATGGACGGACGGACGGATGGATGGATGGACGGACGGACGGACGGAATCTTTTGGCACGGCCTTCCTGAGCCGCCCGGTGCTTCTGGCGGGTTCTCTCGTTCAGAGCTCTCCCTGTTCAGTCAATGACCTCAATCTCTCCTCCCAACCTCCCCGTGATTTATTCCTTGCATTAATTCAGGCTCATTTTCTTTTCCGAGCTCTCCGGCTGATGGATCTCAATTCGCACTTTCCGTCTCCAACGCACTCGGCCGGCCTTCGCTCATTAATTCATGCCAGCCTGCCCCCCTCCCTCCCTCCATCTGGGGCAGCCGAGGCCTCTCTGGAGGGCCGGCTGGGCTTTGAGGCTCCTGGGGGGGGGGGGGTGTCACACAGTTCACCCTGGGAAGCCTTGGACAAAAATGTCCCTTGGATCTTGGAACCTGGTGCCTTGGGCAGGAAAGCATTGAGGTTGAAACTCTTCCTTCTTCCCTTCCTCCCTCCCTTTCATCCCTTCCTCCTTTCCTTCTTTTCTCTCTCCCTCCATTCCCTTTCATTCCTTTTTCTCCCCTCTCCCTCATTCTCTCTGCCTTCCTCCCTCCCTTCTTTCCTTCTTTCCTTCCTCCCCCTCCTTTTCATTCCCTTTTCTCCTATCTCCCCCATTCCCTCCCTTTCCCTCCCTTCCTTTTTTCTCCTCTCTCTCATTCCCTTCCTCCTCCCCTTCCTTTTTCTCCATCTGCAACCATTCAACCCTTTTCCTTCTTTCCATCCTTCCCCCCCTCTCTCTTTCCTTTCTCCCTCCCTCCTTCCATTCCACTCCTTTCTTCCTCCCTCCCTCCCCTTCCTTTTTCTTCTCCCTCTCCTTCCTTCCTCCCTCCCTTTCATTTCTTTTTCTCTTCTCTCTCTCTCTCATTCCCTTCCTCCCTTCCCATATAATTCTTTCTGAATCCTTGAAGCCTTGACATTTAAGAGCCCTTATGCAATGGCCTTTCCAAATACCTCCAGCTTCCCTTCCCCTCCTTGTCCATCAAGGTCATCAAGGCGAGGAGACCCAACGAGGACCTTCCAAGCAAATAGTTTTCCTTGCACCATCTCCTTGAGCCCCCCTCCCCAATTTCCTTCTCTTTCCCACCCAGTGTCGTTTTGTCATTTCCAGAACTTGAAGCTTTAGCTCAACGGAAGCAGCCGGACGTGGGAAGCATGCTTAGAGGCCGCCGCTATTCATGCCCAGCTCACTGGAGAGTTTGTGTCAGATTTCTCCAGCCTAGCGCTTGAGGGATCCTGGTGGATTGTAATTCTCATCCTGTCTGAGGATGATGTCCTTTGTAGTCCCAGCACAACTGCCGGTAGAACACAAAGTGAGAGAAAGCCAGTTTAATATGCCAGAAGGCGTTGGAGCTGGGAAATCTTTATGCAAGACCGCACTGAATAATTCACCGTTTAACCTGCAGATCGATCTAGAGATGCTTTAGGGACGCCCATGTTCCCCACCAAGACCTCTGGGCTGGACCACTTAAAGGATCCCCTTGTTTTTTTTTAAAAAAAACTTTTAATTTTGTTTATGCCAACATAACATCTTTGCAACACATTACACTTCTTTTGCATATCTGTTGTGATTCTTTTATCTGTAGATGTAAATCTTATACAACTCTAACTCTAACTCTAACTACAACTATAACTATATATATATACATATATATACATACATATACATACATATATACATATACATACATGCATACACATACACACAAACACACACACACACACACACACACACACACACACACACATATATATGAATGACACTCGCCATCTTCAGGCTGGTGCCTTTGGCTTCGTGCTTGTGTGAGCAAAGCGTGATCAGAGCTGCCATTTTTCTATAAATATAGGTGGGTGGGTGTGGAATGTTGGCTTTGTTGCTTTAAATGGATTGGTTGGCTGTGTTGTCACATCTTGATTGGTTGATGGAATTGAAGTTTGGTCTTACATGGGAAAAGACCCGAATATGCCAAGACCTGCAGGCAGCGTTTCGGTGAGGTCTAACTCGCTATCTTCAGACTGGTGTTTTTGGCTTAAAGTGTGATCGGAGCTGCCGTCTTTCTATAAATCTTGGTGGGAGTGTGTGGAGTGCTGGCTTTGTTTCAGTAAGTGGAATGATTGGTTGTGTGGTTGTATCATGATTGGTAGATTGGTGCTGATTGGTGCTGACTGTGTGTCTATTGCTGTTTCGTGTTGTAACGGCCTGGGTGGTGAGTGGGGCACATTTGTTGACTAGGGCTGGTTTCCAGATGTCTGGTAGGCGGAATTTTTAGAATTTTTTTTTTTAGAATTTTATTAGAATTTGTAGGCCGCCCTTTTCCCTGAGGGGACTCAGGGCGGCTCACACAAAAACTGGGAAAGGGGAATACAGACAGTAGGACAAAACATGTAATAAAATAGCAAACAACAAACACTCATCATTCGGGCGGGTAACTATCCTATCCCCAGGCCTGACGGGCGAGCCAGTTCTTCAAGGCTATGCGGAAGGCCTGGACGGTGGAGAGGGTACGAATCTCCACGGGGAGCTCGTTCCAAAGGGTCGGGGCTACTGCTGAGAAGGCCCTCCTCCTTGTAGTTGCCAGCCGACACTGGCTGGCCGATGGAATACGGAGGAGGCCTAATCTATGAGATCTTATCGGTCGTAGGGATGTAATTGGCAGAAGGCGGTCTCTCAAGTATCCAGATCCACTGCCATGTAGGGCTTTATGGGTGATTAATAGCACCTTGAAGCGCATCCGGAGATCAACAGGTAGCCAGCGCAGCTCGCGGAGGATAGGTGTTATGCGGGTGAATCGGGGTGCACCCGCAATCACTCGCGCGGCTGCATTCTGCACTAGCTGAAGTCGCCGGATGCTCCTCAAGGGCAGCCCCATGTAGAGCACATTGCAGTATTCCAGCCTAGAGGTCACAAGGGCCCGAGTGACTGTTGTGAGAGCCTCCCGATTCAGGTAGGGTCGCAACTGGCGCACCAGGCGAACCTGGGCGAATGCCCCCCTGGTCACAGCCGTTAAGTGGTGGTCAAATGACAGCTGTGGATCCAGGAGGACTCCCAAGTTGCGAACCCTCTCTGAGGGGTATAAAATTTGACCCCCCAGCCTGAGTGGTGGAATAATAGCCAAATCTTTGGGAGGGAAACACAATAGCCACTCGGTCTTTTCTGGGTTGAGCACAAGCTTGTTCACCCTCATCCAGTCCATAACGGCCTCAAGACCCCGGCTCATCACGTCAACCGCTTCATTGATTTGGCACGGGGCGGACAGATACAATTGAGTATCGTCCGCATATTGATGGTATCTAATCCCGTGCCTGCGGATGATCTCTCCCAGCGGTTTCATGTAGATGTTGAATAGTAGGGGGGATAAGACCGAACCCTGAGGCACCCCATAATTTAGGGGCCTAGGGGACGATCTCTGCCCCCCCACTAACACCGACTGCGACCTGTCCGAGAGGTAGGAGGAGAACCACCGTAACACGGTGCCTCCCACTCCCACCTCCCGCAGTCGTCGCAGAAGGATACCATGGTCGATGGTATCGAAAGCCGCTGAGAGGTCAAGGAGGACCAGGATGGAGGAACGTCCTTCATCTCTGGCTCTCCAGAGATCATCCATCAATGCGACCAAAGCGGTTTCTGTGCTGTAACCGGGCCTGAAGCCTGACTGGAAGGGGTCTAGGTAGTTTGCTTCCTCCAAGGACCGTTGGAGCTGGAAGGCCACCACCTTCTCAACAACCTTCCCCAGGAAGGGAAGGTTGGAGACTGGACGATAGCTATTAAGAACAGCTGGATCCAAGGATGGTTTCTTCAGGAGGGGTCTCACCACCGCCGCTTTCAGTGCGGCGGGGAAGTTCCCCTCCCGAAGGGAGGCGGTCACAACCGCCTGGATCCAGCCTCGTGTCACCTCACTGCAGTTAGTAACCAGCCATGAGGGACACGGATCCAGAACGCAGGTGGAAGTACTTACAGCTCTCATGGCCTTGTCCACATCCCCGGGGGTAACGTCTTGAAACTCAACCCAGAGCTGTTCTACTTGGTCCCCCTGCGCCTCGGCTGGAACTGCGGGGGTGGAGTCCAAGTCCGACCGAAACCGAGCAATTTTGTCCGCTAAGAATTGGGCATATTCTTCAGCTCTGCCCTGCAAGGGTTCCCCCGCCTCCCTTTTGTTCAATAGGGAGCGGGTTATCCTAAACAGGGCGGCTGGGCGGGACTCAGCGGATGCTACCAGGGTGGCTATGTGCGATCTTTTTGCTGCCCTAAGTGCCCTGGTGTATTCCCTGGTGCAGGTGGTTACCATTGCCCGGTTCGATTCGGACTTATCGGACCTCCAACGGTGCTCTAGGCATCTCCTCCGGCGCTTCATCTCCCGGAGTTCCTCGGTGAACCAAGGGGGTCTCCGGGATCCGCCGCCTCGGAGGAGCCGCAGTGGCGCAATCCGGTCGAGGGCCTCCGACGCTGCCGAGTGCCACGCAGCAGCCAGAGTCTCCACCGGATTGTGGGCGAAAGAGTCAGGAATAACCCCAAGCTCTGTCTGGAACCTTACTGGCTCCATAAGATGCCTGGGGCGGAACCACCTGGTCGGTTCCTCCTCCCTACAGTGGGGGTTTGGCCTCCGGAAGTCGAGCCTCAGTAGGCAATGGTCTGACCACGACAGGGGTATGATGTCACTCCCCCTCAGACCAAGATCACAAATCCACTGCTCCGAGAGAAATACGAGGTCAAGCATGTGTCCCGCTGAATGGGTTGGGCCCCGAATTACTTGGGTCAAGCCCATGGCTGTCATGGAAGCCATGAACTCCTGCGCCCCATCAGAGTTTTCACCGAGCGACGGCAAATTAAAGTCCCCCAGGACCATCAACCTAGGGAACTCAATTGCCAGCTCGGCTACCGACTCGAGGAGCGAGGGGAGGGCTGCTGCAACGCTGTTGGGAGGCAGGTACGTTAGCAGCAGACCCACTTGACCCTTGAGGTCCAACTTTAACAGCAAAGACTCACACCCGACAATCTCCGGAGCAGGGACCCTACGAGGAACTAACGACTCTCGGATAACAGCGGCCACACCCCCACCCCTTCCCTGGGCTCTCGGCTGATGCAGCACCTGAAATCCTTCTGGGCACAGCTCTACAAGGGGGACTCCTCCCTCTGGGCCCAGCCAGGTCTCAGTAATACATGCCAGGTCTGCCCTCTCGTCTAAAATTAAGTCCCGGACGAGAGGAGCTTTATGTACAACAGACCTGGCATTTAGCGACAACAGCCTGAGACCAGGGTCCTGACTACTTGCGCCATCTGGTCTTGGAGTGGGACTCCTAGGGCCGGAAGGAGGGATCTCTGTAATGTAGCGAACCCTCCTTCCCCGGTAATGGCCTGCCCTAAAGTCCCCGCCGTATCTGCCCCTCCCTGTTACGACCGCAATACCCCGACCCTCTCCCGTGTCTCTGGTCCCCTCAACCACCCCCGTGGCCCCCGCAACTCCCGGCAGGTCCTCCGAATCACGCATACTCATACACTCCCCCAAACAGTCCCCACGTAAGAAGTTAAAAACACAAAATTACAACAATATGATCATAAAAAAGCAAACAACAAGGTATCATCACGTTTATTCATGTTGTGGGGGTGTTTCTCTATTTTGATAGTTTCCATAATTATTCTCTTATTGAAGTGTTCTGTTTTGGAGATTAATTTGGTTCCTTCAAAATTAACTTCATGTCCTGTAGCTTTAAGGTGCTGGAAAAGGGAGGAAGTTTTTTTCTTTTTTTTTCTGACTGTGTTCTTGTGTTCTGCGTTGTGTGCATTTATTCTCCTGTTCGTTTGTCCTATGTATGTGGCAGGGCAGATTTTGCATGGTATTTCGTAGACGCCTTGGTTTTCTAGCTGGATTTTGTCTTTGGGGTTTCTTAAGATGTTGGCTGTTTTTTGGTCAGTGTTGAAGGCTGCCTTGATCTTGTGTTTGTGGAGAATTTTGCTGATTTTATCCGTGGTGCCTTTGATGTAAGGGAGGAGGGCGATGCCGTTGTCCTGTTCTGTGTCTCGGTTCTTGGCGGGAGTCTCCCTTTGGATTAGCTTGGTAATTGTTTTTCTTTGGAATCCATTGGAGATTAATACGTTTGTGAGAGAGTGTAATTCAGTTTTCAGGTGGTCTTTGTCGGCTAGGCGTTTGGTTCTGGAGATGAGGGTCTTGGCTACAGAGTTGATCTGTGCAGGGGGGTGATGGGATTGTGCGTTTAAATAGCGGTTGGTGTGTGTTTTTCCCCGGTAGATGGTGTGTCCTAGGGAGCCATTGGGGTTTTTGTAGATTAGGACATCCAAAAAGGGAAGTTGGTTGTTTGCTTCTATTTCCATAGTGAATTGTATTTTGGGGTGTAGGCTGTTGAGATGTGTGAGGAAGTTGTCCAGTTTTTCTTTCCCGTGTGGCCAAATCACGAAAGTGTCATCAACATATCTAAGCCAGAGTTTGGGTTTTGTTCAGATTTATCTAAGGAGTTAGTTTCAAAATGTTCCATGTATAAGTTTGCGATGATGGGTGAGAGGGGGGATCCCATGGGTGCTCCTTCTATCTGTTTGTATCTTTGCCCATGATGGATGAAGTAGGTGTTGGTCCAGTGTTTCTCAACCTTGGCAACTTGAAGATGTCCGGACTTCAACTCCCAGAATTCCCCAGCCAGCATTCGCTGGCTGGGGAATTCTGGGAGTTGAAGTCCGGACATCTTCAAGTTGCCAAGGTTGGGAAACCCTGGGTCAGGCAGTGGTTGGTCAGGTCCAGGATGTGTTTAGGGGGGTTGTGTTTGTCCTGGATAGCTCTCAAGACTTCTTTAATTGGCACTTGGGTGAAGAGGGATGTGACATCAAAGCTCACGGGAACGTCGCTGGATTGTACGTTTTGTTTATTGTTTTTTATGAAGTGGAGTGAGTTTTGTGCGTGTGAGGTGATGGATTCTGCGTAGGGTTGGAGTTGTTTGGCGAGGAATTTGGCCAGAGTCTGTAGAGGTGAGCCTATGGAGCTGACTATGGGTCTGAGTGGTGTTCCTTTTTTGTGTATCTTGGGGAGGCCGTAGAGTTTGGGGCATCTGGAAGATTTCTCTCTGGGGATGATTCTTTGCTGGATCTCTTCACTGATGGGAGAGGCTTTTATTTTGGATTTGGTGGCTTTTTTCCAGGTAGGTGGTGGGGTCTGTGTTGAGAGGTTTGTAAGCGAGGTCTTGGAGTAGGTTGGATAGTTTGGCTTGGTAGTCAGACGTGTTCATCACCACTGTGTCTGCTGGGAGAATGATTATGTTGTTGCCTTTCCTCAGGTTGACGAGTGCTATTTCTTCTTCTTTATGTAAGTTGCTTCTGGGTGGATTACTGGAGCAAAGGACGTTGCTGACTGCAAGTCTGATTTTATTGGCTTCATCTGGGTTGATTTTGGTGAGTGTAGCTTCAACTCCGCATATGATGTCTTCAGTGGGGATGCGTTTAGGGGCGACTGCAAAGTTGAACCCTCTGGAAAGGACCTTGGTTTCAGCTGTGGGGAGGGTCCTGTCTGATATGTTGGGCACTGTTTGTTTCATGAGTTGCTGTGGAGGGGGGTTGGGCTTCTGTTGTTGTGGAGTTTGTTGGTCTACGAAATACCATGCAAAATCTGCCCTGCAACATACATAGGACAAACGAACAGGAGAATAAATGCACACATCGCAGAACACAAGAAAGCAGTAAGAAAAAAGAGAAAAAACTTCCTCCTTTTTCCAGCACCTTAAAGCTACAGGACATGAAGTTAATTTTGAAAGAACCAGGTTAATCTCCAAAACACAACACTTCAACAAGAGAATAATTATGGAAGCTATCGAAATAGAGAAACACCCCCACAACGTGAATAAACGTGATGATACCTTCCGTCTACCAGACATCTGGAAACCAGCCCTAGTCAACAAATAAGCCCCACCCACCACCCAGGCAATTACAACACGAAACAACAACGGACACACAGCCAGCACCAATCAGCACCAATCTAGCAATCATGATACAACCACACAATCAATCATTCCACTTACTGAAACAAAGCCAGCACTCCACACACACACACACACACACACACACACACACACACACCAAGATTTATAGAAAGATGGCAGCTCCGATCACACTTTAAGCCCAACACCCAGCCTGGAGATGGCGAGTGAGACCTCGTTGAAATGTTGCCAAGACAATCTCAATCTTATACGGGAAAAGTCCCGAATACAACAAGGCCATATATTTCATTTCAAATATCTTTTCTCTCCATTCTATATATAACAACCTTTATATACATTTTGAATCATCTTATATTCATTTCCTATTATTTATTTGCCACAGCTTATTTTGTCTACCTTTAATCCCCTTGTAATTGTGCTGAAGATCTGGAATCTGGTTGATTATGGAGAACTGAGACGGCTTAGGGAAAAAAGAGAGCACTTTTGAGAAAATGTAGGGGTTGAGTTACACACAAACAGCCGTTAGCCTTTATTTGTCTTGAAGATGGAATTCACTTTGTGCAAAAGCAGATTTTAAAAAACATTTCACCCAACCGCCTTGTCCTAAACTGCCAATTTTTCATAATAAGGCAGGAAGCACCTGCTCACCCAGATCAGAAGGAGAAGGGAGAATTAAGGTGAGGCAAAGGAGATGAAGGGCCTTTCAAGCCAGTTGTTTATGGCAGATTTTTTACGTTTTTTAAAAAAGAAAGAATGTGAATTGATAGAAGAAGCGGGTGGGTGGGGGGTGGGTGTGGGGAGCTCAGGATTTGTGAAACAAGGACAATCACTCCCAGGGGTTCATTGAAAACAGGCAAGACGTTGCCTTATCCAAACCTGTCTTGGAAAATCTGAGATAGCTGGGAAAAATACCGACGTGAGGCATCTGGAGCGATTCAATTCCACATTTACTGAATACAGAATAATAGAGTTGGAAGGGACCTTGGAGGCCTTCTGGTTTTTGACATCGAGTGGAAATTATTTTGACTAGAGGTTATTTCCACTAGGTGTCAATTATTGCAAGTCTGTGAATTCGCATCAGAGAAGTCCCATATTTAACAGAATAACATCATAATATAGTGGGAAGGGACCCTGGAGGTCTTCTAGTCCAACCCACTGCTCATGGAGGTGACCCAATATCATTCCAGACAAATGGCTGTCCAAACTTCCCTTAAGAACCTCCAGTGTTGGAGCACCCACACCTTCTGGTGGCAACTTCTGTCCCACAGTTTCATTGTCCTCACTGTCAGGAAATTTCTCCATAGTTCCAGGCTGCTTCTCTCCTTGATTAGTTTCCATCCGTTGCTTCTTGTCCTGCCTTCAGCTGCTTTTGGAGAACAGGTTGGATCCCCTCTTCTTTGTAGAACAGAATAGAATGGATGACCTGGAAGGGGCCTTGGAGGTCTTCTCGTCCAGCCTCCCACTCAAGCAGGAGAACCAGAGGTGGGTTCCGGCAGTCACTTCTGCTGGTTTGCTCGTGGGCACGCCGTGCGCAGTGCAATAAAAATTGTTATGCGCTTGTGCAGAAGCAAGAAACAAGATGGTGGCATCTATGGAGCCACCTGGGGAACTGGTTTGGGGGCATGGCAAGCCTGCATCACTGCTGGTTCCAGCGACCCAGGCCACCAAACCACTACCGGTTCAGCCAAACCTGTCCGAACTGGTAGAAACCCACCGCTGAGGAGGACCTATTCTATTTCAGACAAGCGACTGTC